>NC_049992.1:14388456-14392866 GCF_000003815.2 Branchiostoma floridae | reverse complement strand
TTAAAGTTGAAATATATTTCGGGTAATAATGAAAATCGACATCTTTACATATGCAAGTATACATAGCTAGATAGATAAATAGTACATAGATAGATAGATATGTATTAGTACAGGAGCCAATTCCTGAGAGAGGCCTAGAAATGTGATTTCGTTGCACCCACTTTACAGAAAAGGTTTGACCTAATTTTCCGGTAGAGGGGTCTTTGGTCCATCACCTAGTATGATTTTTATACCCAAATTGTGGTATCACTTTTTTGCTAGCTAAGCATAAAGGTAGAACACGTATTCTGCACAGGTGAAAAAATTCAATTTTCCAAGGGGGAGGGGCAAAAAACTAAACATCAATATTTTTCCATCAAAATTGGTAGGCTGGTACAACTTTTCATGGGAAATACATAAATGTTCATTTTTTCCCAAAATTTTACCTTTGTCCAAAAGTTATGTGTCTTAAAAGTTCGATTTTTAGACATTTTTTGTAACAAAAAACGAACTGTTTACTTTGCAAAATCAGACAATTAATTGTGCTACCTACGGGGCCTTGACTGATGAGTTAGACCTACCGTCCAAATCATACCCTCCATATCAACCTTTAAATCATTAAAATCCGTCGATGCGATCCGGAGATATGAATGTGTGAATGTTGACACATCTGTCATATTCGATTGCTAATATCGTCGCTAAGGCCGTTGCTAAGGCCGTTGCTAAGGAGGTTATGGATCATACTCCACAACAAAACTGCTATGCAGAACAAACTTTTCCGATGTATTTTGCTCTGGTTATCTCAGTAGAAGTGTAAGGAGAAATTTTGTTTTGTTTATTGTTAAATAGATGCAGGAATACTGTTTTTTAACGTCATTTCTTTCAGAATCATTAGCAAAACTGTTGCTAAGGCCGTTGCTAAGGGGGCATTTAGTCATGTTTCAAGCAAAATACCGCAGTTGAGAGTCAAGATTTCTGGCACATTCTGCTCATGTCATGTCGTAAACCATGCATAACACAAAATACTTTAATTGTTTGATTGATTGGTTGGTTGGAAATATTAACTGGGGCTCTGCATGGGGGATATAAGGATACTTGAAAAGAATTATGCTGATTTGACATATTTTTATTGTTCCTCCCTAATGTCACTAAGGTACCTTATCAAATCACCGCATATATCTACTGCTATGTTGAGCACAATGAAAAAGGCTCTGCATGGGGGTTATCAGGACACCAGAAATGTGATACCATGGATACAAAACTGTGTTAAATACAACAAATTGCCAAATATGATCTCCGACATCTATGTTAGAATGAAACAGTATATGGGATCTGCAAAAAAACTGTTTGCACACGGATCTGCATGGTATTCAAATTACAAGTTACATGGGAACAGAGCTCTCCAGACACTTGCGACAGTCGTATTGAGTGGCAGCTCGCTCCAGACCCTTGCGATTTAGCCCCGCCTATTGTAAGCTCCTCGCAATTCAGCCCCTGGCTGCAAAGAGTGAGTAGTCGGCCCACCCAATAACAATAACAATAACAATAACACAAACAGTAGACTGGCCCCCGCTTAATACATGTATGCACCAGTGTGTGGCCCAAGGGTTTATAGGAACGGTGGTAAGCAACGTCAACTGTAAGAACTGACTCACAAACAACCATTGCTATGAGAATGATTGAGATTGTCTCTGAAGGATGTGCTGAGATAGACAGTAGTCTTTCTTAGGTACAAAACACAGAGGAACACTCGAACACATGAAATATTAATTCCTTCCATTAAAGTCTAGAGAGCAGATGACAGACTTATTTAAAAAGCGTGGAAGGAGCTGGCACGTGGCTGCAGTAATCACACAGGGGGACGTATGGCAAGTATGATGTGAAGAGTTTTGTGCATTTTTTAAACAACTGCCATCAGGACAGGTATTGGGTGGACCCACTACTCTCTTCGCACCTAGGGGATGATTTGCGAGGAGCTTACAATAGACAGGACTAAATGATGTAAATCGCAAGGGTCTGGAGCAACTGACTTGCACATTTTACACAAGTCATTTAACTCTAACTTAAACACATGGAACAATTTTGTTATCCCAAACGTTTACTACAAAGAAATTATGGTATTTTGACATTATGCAAACTAGAATCTTATTTGCATCATTAGTATCTGTTAATGTTAAGTCGCAAATTCTTAATGTTTCACTGTCATGAATTATACTGAATGTGCATAAAAGTCCTCTTATGTAAAACACTAGAATTACAGATTTTCCTCAATACTTATACAAATCATATCCTCACTATCGTGACCTGTCATTGTGGACCGACTGCGTATTACTTTGTTTAATTAAAACTAATACTAGTATCCTTATCAATGTTTTAAAAATTATATTCCAGCTCCTAGAGCAAGCTGCTAGGGGCTTTAACCTGCACAGCATCTTTCTTGTTTCAAGAAATATCTGCCACTAAAATATCATGATCATAGAAGTGTCCAGGACATTACAGATACAAAAGACCTAAGCATGCTGTACTACCAGGTTCACACACCAGGGGACCCATAATCGATCTTAACCTTTGTCTTCTCAACACCTATTTACATACGAAACATCATTACAATCCATCCAGAGGTTCTTAAGTTATGCTGACCATAAATATCAGGAAACACAAACACAGACACGTAAATTTAAAAAAAATACCCCTATTTTTTATGGAGGCAAGAAAAGGATTTCCGAGATGGGGCAAATGCAGAGTGTTATCATTGTTGCATTTCAGTTCTGCGCTTGGAAAGTTTGGCTTCTCAGACCCACAGGCAGGCAATGTCATTTGCAACTGCAAGATAGCATCACTGAAGACTCACCTAAGATGGTAGATTGTACGTCAGTGAAACAACAAAGAGCGTGCAAGACAAAAAAGGGAAGGTGTCAAGTCATGTGCCAATGTCTGTTTGAAACTGATGAAGATATACAATAGTCTGGAGAGCTTTTGGTGTTTGCCACATGATTTTCCAACTCTGTCAGCCATACACAAGTCAAATCACAAGCTGCGACTGGAGTATAGCTCGTGGCCCCGGCTTGTTCGCACAGTCACAAAGTTGTCATTGAGGGATCAGGGCAGTCTCGACTGTCAAAGGCAGCCAACGGATGTCAGACAAGATGAAGACATAATATTATAATAATCACACTAACATCGGGGAGACTATGTTTGGCCAGAAAACTGATGCTGTACAAATGGTCCAGGAGATGCAGGGAGCTGATGGGAGGCTGTTGTTTTAGGTCAGAGAGTGGGACACAACCAGATTATAACTTTGTTAGGCGTTCAACAGCACATAGACCGCATGAAAGCACAGAATGTATGGCCACTGGTATGGGGGGGGGGGGGTCTGAGCAGGAAGGCATGTGGCACTACCTGGTGCTATTTAATACAGTGTATGCAAGTATTAAGTGCAGACCTCAGCTATGGTCATGTTTCAATGCAAAAGACGTAAACTTTTGCAAACTGGCAAATTAACTGGCAAATCATTAAAGCTAAAGCAACTAAAGCGCATAAAACCATTTTTCCAGGAAAGTTCCTTTTATACAAGCATCGGACACTATCTTAGGCACATGTACATGTGCAAATTGTTTTTTATAATTTGTAAAAGCGTTTTCTGGTGTAATTTTGTTTGCAGTGTAATAGTAGTCCACTGTGTTCTGCTGATGCAGTGGTCTGGACACTCTGCATCAGCACTCAATCTTCCTTCATCTTTTTCCACTGTATCCTATTCATTGCTAGCTTCCTGAGCTCCCACAGTTTTCTTTCAGACCGCAATGGTCCAAGACCTCTTTCCTTGAGGTCTGCCCTTAGCGTCATGTACGTGTATATGTAAAGCCAGTACATGGACCAGTGAGGCGCACCTAGACATCAGGAAAAGTGCGCAGGCTGAGTCGGCCAGCTTTCATTTTACCTGCACGTGCAGGTGATATTTCGAGCCCTGTGTAATGGGAGAGTTTTATTTTTACCTTTCCAAGAATGGCTAAGGTTATGTTTGAGGCTTGTAAGTCTGTGTGTGTGTGTGTGTGTGTGTGTGTGTGTGTGTGTTAATAGCATAATGCGAGAAGCCTTGGATGGATTCTGATGATATTTGGTAGGTAGCTAGGGGTCGGAAAAACGAAGGTCAAGTTTGATAATGGCCCCCTAGCGGCTTGCTAAGGTACTGCAGCAGAACCTCAATTTTTTTTATATCTCGAGTTCTGGACATGCTGTGGTTGTGATTTTTGAGTGGCAGATAGCCCTTGCGACAGAGTAAGTGCTTTAAGTTTGGACCCCTTAGCGGATTGTTTGGGACTGCAGTCGCCGATTTCCTTTCACACTTTGGACGAGAATAAGTCGACAACATGTAGATGGATCGTCATGATTTTAGGTAAATGTGCCAAAGTAACAATGTACACAGTGAAATAC
>NC_049992.1:14347539-14388356 GCF_000003815.2 Branchiostoma floridae | reverse complement strand
TAACTGAGAAAGATGGCAGAGAGTAAGAGGTGTATGTTTGGGTCCCCTAACGTCTTCACTTGAACTGCAGGAGCCGGTTTAGTTTAATTTTTAAACTAATATGCCAAGTTTTAGGCCTGACCAGAATCTGTTTATCTGACCGATCCTGCATATTGTATCACAATTAGTAAAAAAAGAATTTCTTTTTGTGAATATGTGTTTCAAAAGTATTTGCTAATCCTTGTGTGTTGGTGTATTTTGTAGATCCTATGATATACTGTTCCATTCTAACATACATTAACAGTTTGTCAGAGACTTTGCAATACGTTGTATATGACATAGATTTGCATCCATGTGTCCTGTGTAATCACATTTCTGGTGTCCTGATAACCCCCATGCAGAGCCTTTTTCATTGTGCTCAACATAGCAGTAGATATATATGCGGCGATTTGATAAGGTACCTACTTACTAATAGTGACATTAGGGCGGAACAATAAAAATATGTGAAATCAGCATAATTCTTTTCAAGTATCCTTATATCCCCCATGCAGAGCCCCAGTTAATATTTCCAACCAACCAATCAATCAAACAATTAAAGTATTTTGAGTTATGCATGGTTTACGACATGACATGAGCAGAATGTGCCAGAAATCTTGACTCTCAACTGCGGTATTTTGCTTGAAACATGACTAAATGCCCCCTTAGCAACGGCCTTAGCAACAGTTTTGCTAATGATTCTGAAAGAAATGACGTTAAAAAACAGTATTCCTGCATCTATTTAACAATAAACAAAACAAAATTTCTCCTTACACTTCTACTGAGATAACCAGAGCAAAATACATCGGAAAGGTTTGTTCTGCATAGCAGTTTTGTTGTGGAGTATGATCCATAACCTCCTTAGCAACGGCCTTAGCAACGGCCTTAGCGACGATATTGGCAATCGAATATGACAGATGTGTCAACATTCACACATTCATATCTCCGGATCGCATTGACGGATTTTAATGATTTAAAGGTTGATATGGAGGGTATGATTTGGACGGTAGGTCTAACTCATCAGGCAAGGTCCCGTAGGTAGCACAATTAATTGTCTGATTTTGCAAAGTAAACTGTTCGTTTTTTGTTACAAAAAATGTCTAAAAATCAAACTTTTAAGACACATAACTTTTGGACAAAGGTAAAATTTTGGGAAAAAATGAACATTTATGTATTTCCCATGAAAAGTTGCACCAGCCTACCAATTTTGATGGAAAAATATTGATGTTTAGTTTTTTGCCCCTCCCCCTTGGAAAATTGAATTTTTTCACCTGTGCAGAATACGTGTTCTACCTTTATGCTTAGCTAGCAAAAAAGTGACACCACAATTTGAGCATAAAAATCGTGCTAGGTGATGGACCAAAGACCCCCCTACCAGAAAATTAGGTCAAACCTTTTCTGTAAAGTGGGTGCAACGAAATCAAATTTTTCATGACCTGGCTCCTGTACTATATATGGTTGAGCTGAATATATTGCACTTTGTTCCAGACAGATATTAGCCTAGGTGCCTATTTAAAACTTCAGAGTGTTTCAGTAAAAAGGTACCGTATTTTTGCAATGTCGTCAAAAATAATTACCTACTATCCTTGCTGAGCATCTTTGTATCGCACCACTAACCGTTGGCTGTGATAACTTTGTCTACCTTGTTGTCTGTTTTCCAGCGTCCCTTCGGTATTTCCAAAGCCCATCCCGCTTTTAGAGTTAAGCCAGTGAGTAAAATATACATTTGACTGGCACTCCGTAGTTTATCCATAGCAAAAAACAATAGCAAAATCACCTTAAAGGCGGGCCTGCCGTTTCCTGGGACCGGCTATAACGACTATTTAATTGACAGCAGTGGGCCAATGTAATTTAGACATATGTTCAAAAAGTATATCTATACTCTGATCTGTTTGCTAAGCAAGCTGGTGATTTTTTTAGGTAAAATCCAAGTTCAAGCTACCTTTCAATATTCAGATTGTTTTAGATAACATCGAATCAATTTTAGCTACGGTATCTATATATCATTTGGCAAAAACGAAAACATTGACTTCATTATGTAATTTGATCAGTAGTAACTGCGGCTGCTATGTGATCTAATTTTCTATATAGGCTGGTCATTTTTAGTCTGTTATCAAATTTTCATCGAGTACATCATTGTCTATAAAACAAAAGCTTCAGGAAAGTATAACAATTACGATTACGTCTCTACAGGATTGATTATAGTTAGTATGGAAAACTACGGTGTGCCAATTGAAGATAGACGCTTGTTGATTGCTTTACATCGTTCTCATCATAACTATGTCATCCATGTAGAATAATAATAGCTGAAAATGTCAAATATATGTACTTATCTTCTTCATGATCACCATCACACAACTCACCCCTTTTTCTTATAGATGTATGTGCTAACCTTCATTATCATCACACAACTCACCCTATTTATGAACCATACGAAAAGCTAAAGCATTCATGCGTAACCACTTTCCTAATTCCCTTCATTTTGTCACATATTCAAGTACAAGATTTAGTTTAGTATCGTTCATTTCTTCTTGTGTGTGTGTATGTGTGTGTGTGTGTGTGTGTGTGTATGTGTGTGTGTGTGTGTGAGTGTGTGTGTGTGTGTGTGTGCGTGCGCGCGCGCGTGTGTGTGTGTGTGTGTGCCTATGTGTGTCTGTATATCCACATACACATCCAAATTTCGGGGGACGAGTTTACCCACAATACATACAAGTGAAGGGCCAAGTGTCAATTTGTTACCAGCATTTCGAATTATCTTTTAATATGTGAAGACGAACTTCCATCTACCATATGATATACGTGTATTAATTAATGTCCGTACTTTAACCCCCACCCATGATTGAGTACTAACACGTGCGCATCTGTGTTTTCCTACACTGTTCAGTTTTCAGATCGCACGTTATATGATGCCTTTCAGAAACGCAGCGCTCTCTACCGAACAACTACGGGCACTGCAGGCAGCTCGAACTTTGTTGGAGAGGCGTCTGAAATCTTATGAGACCACAATAGAGGTTAGATAATTGTTTAGACAACGTTCTGATTGTGTTTCTTACTTACATAACAGAAAATAAGTGGGTTTAGATGCCTAGTGCCTTTTTCTCCTCGACCTCTTGTTTTAATTACCATTTGTCCGGTGTCGAACCAAATACGTCCCCGCCAAATCCATGTCTCGTGGGCTAAGTAGCGTGTGCGCCGAGCATGTGTACTACTGTAGAGGTGCATCGATCTTTCTTTCTTTCTTTTCCTTTCTTTCTTTTCGTCATTACCTTTGCCAAGGTTATATTTTCGGTTATGGCATGCTGTTGTGTCTCTATATGTTGGTCAAAAGCATATAACTCGAGAAGCTGAGTATGGATTTTCATGATGTTTAGTAATTGAGCAGCTGTTGCAAAAAGGAAGGTCGACTTCGAAAATGGTTAATTACATTGGCGTAGCAATTTTCGTCAGGACGGTAGCGTGCCGAGTGTGTGCGCCCGTTTGTTTTGTGGAATGCATAACTCTAGATAGCCCTTGGGCACCACTGCCGCACCCCGCCGCACCCCACAGCACCCCGCCGCACCCCTCACAATAAAGTGACGCCTATATTCTATGGTCCTACCAGTGTCATCAAAACGTAATACAGTAGAAGCCGCTTAATTGCACGGCCTTTTTGCCAGTGAATTTCGTGCAATTATCCAGCTGGTGCAATAATGCGAAGTTATCTAGCTGGACCGCACCGGTTTGGGATTTGGGGATTCCGTGCAATTAATAGAAGTGTGCGTTAATCCGTTGTGCAATTAACTGGCTTCTACCTCATATCATTCGGTCCTACTTTAATATTGACATGAGGTGTATTATGTCTTCAGCAAGGCTTGCTCACACAACAGTTATATTAGAATGGTGTTTTTCTCCTTATATCCACAGGAAGACGAAGTGCTGCTGAGTGAAGTACAGAGCCCGTGTATGGCGATGGCGGTCGGCAGTAGAGTGGAGGAGAAACGGATGCTGCTTCATGCTTTACACTTGCTGACTCAAAACAATACAGTTCATTAAGGGTTAATGACCCGCCCCGAGGTGTCATAACGTCTTATCCTTGGCTATACCCACCGAATAAAACCACCAAGTGAGAGAAGCGAAAGCAAGGGGTCAGGCGTAGTAACACCGTATACACTGAGAAACAGGCGGGTCATTAACTTTATTATCATATAGTCTATCTAAACTGACCCATATAAGAGAGACAAATTCCTTGGTATAGCATACAGATCCTTTATTCAATAATTCTTACTACCAGCGTATATTCATGTTGTTCTCAGTGAAATTTAGACATTTTTCTTTACCTTTTAACACAGAAAATCCTTTTGAGCGTAGATCTAGAGTTTTTACATCATATTACAGCCTGTTATATTCCTACCTGAAACTGAAGATCAAACGCATTATATTGTGGTGGAATACGAATTTAGAATCTGTGATAGGCAAGGCGAATTGAAATAAAGCTTGTTTCGGGAGGTCTGGCGGGATATTGTTTGCCTTAATTACCAACATGAAAAATAGAGGTAGAGTTGTTTTAAGAACTGTATAATCCTGACACTGCGATCAAGGAAAATGATTGCTGACGACAGGGTCACTGCACGCCACCTAGCGATTGTGACGTACCTAACAACACGATTGCATTGACAGATATCCCCGGCACAGACCTTTTCACGCACGCGTAGTTCTGTAACAAACAGCTCGCTTACGTTAGCTTGTCAGGCAAAGGTGAGAGGGTCACTAACGAGTTGCAAATAAATAGACAACACAGGGAACACCGGTATCCGTTAAGTCGGGTAATGATTCGGAAATGCCTTCTGGCACAATGACAGCGAAGGACGGCGCCTTAAAAGCCAGCAATGCTTGGTATTTAAACCCAAAATTGTATATAATCTTTTAGTGTGAAATAGATATTGTTAAGGAGTTTGAAACATTGCTTTAACCATTCACACAGAACTTAATGCGTAACTGACACCGACATTACTGACAGAACTGACATTTCGTGCGTTAGCCTTTTTTTGTTATTTTGCCCACCAAGCTGGGGTGAGGTCGCCTAGCCACAGTGATCGTTAACGCCCTGCATTAAACCACTAAGGAACCACCTTAGGGACCGTCCATAAACATGGCAACACGCACATCACGAAAAATGAATTTAATTGATTATCATTGAACTGAGAAAGTGATCAATTAATCAAGCAAGTAACCGATTCTGTGACTGAAATAACTAACGAGCTAACTAACAAACATTTACTGATACCAACCGATCAACAAATTCCTTGAACGCATGTTTCACCAGAAACATTCCTTTTGTGTAAAAAAAAGAATTACAGTTAGGATAGATTCACTGATTTGTGAGGTGTATTCTCACGCCAATGCCGAGGTCATAGGTTAGAAAATCTAGTACGTAAAACTGAAGGAAACGCCCAAAAACAGACGCGTCCCTCTTTCACACATCTGTTCAATCTGCCAGGTCCAAGGACACACCTAGACGTCTTGGTCTTAAGAAAGTCCTGTCTTGTTGAAGGTAAGATGTTGTGGATTTTTAACACGTTATGCAAGTGATGTGTAAGAGTGACAATCTTACGATTTAAACTTACAACGCTTTAATGTGTTTAGTGACATGTATAATGTAGACAAGTTGTCTGCGCTCTAGAATCTCACTAAAACCAGAAAACGAGCTGTTATATGATTATATTATAACTATGGACAAAAACGTGTCACCCCGTGTTTAAGAACACTTTTCTATACGTTAGACTAGTATAAACTTTCACAGGATTTGTATAGCTTCTCCATGCACTGTCATCTGTGTAGGAATTTAATGGGACTCTACCTATTTTGTTCAAGATATTTATGGCGCGTCCTCGGGTGTAACACCTGGAGTCTTTGGTGGATCGCGCCTGCTTCAACAATGGGACTGCACTAATTCGTAACGTTCCAATATGGGCGTTTAGGAAAAATATACCAACTGTCTTATTTTGAAGCATTATGTACTCTGGTTGAATTATTGTATGGAAGTAATCGAGACTGAACGCTGAGAAGAATTGGACAATGAGTAGTAGTGCGATGTTCTTTACAGTGAACACACACACGCACAGATAGACACACAGAGATTTGGATCTGACTCTCTATATATAAACGTCTCATTGGCGTGAACAAACTGCTGTCCCTCATCTCTCCTCTCGCCCTCTCGCCCCCCCCTCTCTCTTCATTTCTCTCCCTGCTTCTCTCTCTCTCTCCCTCTGCATGCATGAACAAAAAGAAATACAATGATCTTACTGCGAGGTTGTCGGTAACATTTTTTCCATACAGACAAAGACATTTACAGATAGAAACCTTTATATATACAGTCTATCGTTTTCAAGTAGCCTGTAATTATTAACACGACGATGCGTTCAATTAGACATCATGTACACATATGTATACACACCCCTGCAATGATAAACTAACATGTCACATTTGCCAACATTCCGAAGTGCCGTAGGACAGTGCTATATGTTTTAACATGTACATGATATAACCGTGTTTGGAGTAGCTGGAAATAGAAATGTACCCTACAAATGTTATAATGATTACATTTGACAATCACGTACCCCAAAAAAGCTGACATTTGATATTTAGTAAAATTGCTGATCCAGCCAACTGGTTTTGCAAGATTCCAGACCGCTCATGTCACCTCGAACTTTGACCCGGCCCGGCACACCTTGACTGAATGTTGGGTCGGTGCCAAAATGACGAAACTATCGCTGGCGCAAATCTATGTCAGTGACCCTTTGCCTGTTTGTTTCTTTAATTTCACACCTTCGTACGTATACATTAACAAGAATGATTTGTGAGACATTGACGACGTTTCAGTGATCACACTCCTGTTTATGGTAGATTGAAAGATAATAAAAAAATCAAAATGGCAATAACGGTACAAACGAAGTCAGGTTTAAAGTGCAAGGTCGTGTTCCATTCCATCAATTGGATAGTTCGTCTCTTGATAACGTAGTTTACAGGAGATTGGTGAGAAAAATGCAGCCAGACCAGTGTGCGATGACAACACACTTACAGTGCCCTCGTCTCACTGGCGACCTTGAAACTCCTCCTTCAGGCGATCAACAATTTGTTTGTTTGTCTTAGCCTTTATCTAAAGATGAGAAGCTTAAAGCGACCTACAAACCGATTTTCATTGAGGTTTTAAGGGAGGCAAGGGTTAGATATGATGTAACAGATACATGTTACATGGAGTCCTATAAATCAACATATATCATTACACACATATGGTACAAACACATATAGTTAGAGCGAAAGCTCAGAGTTCATTTTGCTGAAGGTCGTTGACTGTATGTACGAGGCTTGCTTGATTAATAGTACATATCCAAGGAAGTTGCAATGTAAGAAATAGTAAATACTGGCATCTTTTTTTTCCTAGAGTACTAGAAAGGGAAATCCAAAATGCCGATCTTGTCGAATTCGTGTTGCGGTTGCTGCGACCTGAGGACAGGGTCAGTTGTGGTTGGTGCAATCTGTCTGGTAGGTAACGCTGGTTCACCTTTATCCGGGGGTAACCTATATTCGTTGTCTGCAAGAAAAAACGTATTAGGGATATTAAGTCGACGGACGGTGGTTTCAAATCGGAACATTTTGAAAATATTGCAAATTTGAAACCACTGTCAGCAGACTTAATACTCCTAAATGTGCTGTTTTTTAAAGATAACGGATACAGGTCACCCCACGGATAAAGTTGAGCGAGAGTTAAACATGTTCGTGTTTTATCTTCTTCATCAACGTTTTTCCTTTTATGCAGATCTGTATGTTTTGAATAGTCAGCTTTAATGATGAGAAAAATCGTCATTCAGTAAAGGTTCTACATTTTGAACATATCACGCAAGATCTACAGTATTACTATCAATTCAATGATACATTTCACGAACAACTTATAATGTTGAGTCACGGCAACTTTTAGTGGAAATCGGCAACGATGTTGTCCGCAAAAATCCTCTCTTTCATAATAGTATTGGAAGATTTTGACAATTGATCATATATGCAATGTACGATCACAGCAAATTCCAATGATCCTATGTTACAACTTCCTTCACATTATTATGATTTTGAAGAAGAATATCACTCAGACTTGGAAAGTTTTACATTGAATGGTACATTTGATACATTTCATGTTTATTGCAGAACAATGCCGTCATAGCCTTCCTGTATGCCCTGGCTACTAATGAAGGACTGGGAAATCCATCCGGGTGGTGTAAGTCCGTCATTACTTCCTATAAATAATCAACATTACAGGGCTGATACCACAGTTAGACCTCTGCATAGAAAAGTATGTTAAAATACATTAAAACAAGGCTTCAGAAAAGTACTAAGTCCAATTTCAATCTTAACAAATTTTCTCCATCAGACAGTCACAAGGGCCATCTTTATAACCGTTAAATGAAAACAGTGTGTTGATCGGGTCTTTTACCCTTTGCATAATTTATTTCACCCATCTTTTACTTGCCCCATCTCATTAGATTTAGAGTCTAAAGAAGATGTCACCCACAACAATTACTTTCTGTGGCCTAAGGGATTTTTTATCTATAAAGGCAGAAAACTTTGCAGCCATTCTCGTTTTCTGTCTTCTGTCCATATAACTCCAAACTAGAATCGGTCCAAAAAAGAGCGGTCAGATTTGTCCTTAATGCACCCAACAGAACTGTCCAAATTCTCAGCCAAGCGCCACTAGACTCGTCTCGGACTTGGGATGGGGTACACTCAAAAACAGAAGAGCAGCCAACAGACTCACCATCCTCCAGAAATCTAGACAAAGTCTCCGATTTGCAGCCGAACCCAAGGCAATCTCGACATAATCACCCAAACTCATACAAACCCATTAAGTCCAACAAAGATTGTCTCAAATACTCATTTTTTCCCAAGAACCACTATCGACTGAAATAGTCTACCATATTCAACCACCTTCAAGCTAATCCCGTTAAGTTCAAGGAGGGGGTGTTACAACACCTGAGGAACGGTCAATAAAACAGAAGCACTGCGCCCTGGGTGGTTTGTCCCAACTCTAATTAGGGGTGTTACCCAGTAACCAAACAAGACAAGACAAGACTTACGAGGTTTAGTAAGTACAGGAAACTGAAGTTAATGTATGTACGTGTATGTGTGTTATGTGGAGACTCTGATATAATTTAATGCTCCATAGCCAAGAGCGCGGGTCGCTATTGTTAAAATTCCCATTTATGCTCCACAGGAATTTGTTTGGGAATAATCACAAATACCTAATTATGCTAATATTGGCTTTTATTTCCTTATCCCTGACTCTAGCTGCATGGGTGACCCTCATCTTGGAGATCATCTTCCTCGTAGCGTGCGTCCTTCTGCTTTTGGGCGTCAAAAAGGTAACACGTCACCCATTATTCAATGACTCCCAATGGCCATATGACCATTCTACTATAGAGGGTAATTTTTAGGAAGTAAAAATACATGCGATAAAGTGCTGACTAGTCCCACACGCGCGCGCATGGCCATGAGAAAACATTCAATATTCTACTTGTTCAGGTACCCTCTGATTGAAGTAAGCAATCTTAGCCCGTGGCTGAATACCGTTGGGCTAGTGAGTAACATGATAAAAAGCGCACTTCACGTAATTCACAAAGTCGGCTACAAAAAATCGGCTGATCATATACACTGTATATTCATTGATACATCATCTATAGGACACTAACGCCCTCTTCTGATGTTAGGTACTAATGCTTCTTTTTAGGAGTCAAAACTTTCATTCCACCACCGACTTGTTCGCGACGATGTTAACGTTTTTGACTGTTTGTGTGTATAGGTCTTTATCTTTCCATTTCTCTCTCTCTCTCTCTCCCTCTTTCTCTCTATTTCTCTCTGTTTCTCTGTATGTGTGTGTGTGTGTGTGTGTGTGTGTGTGTGTGTGTGTGTTTGTGTACGTGTGTGTTTGTGTGTGTTTGCTTGTGTTCTTGTGTGTGTTCCAGCGCGTATGTATATGTGTGTGTGTGTGTGTGTGTGTGTGTGTGTGTGTGTGTGTTTGTGTACGTGTGTGTTTGTGTGTGTTTGCTTGTGTTCTTGTGTGTGTTCCAGCGCGTATGCATATGTGTGTGTGTGTGTGTGTGTGTGTGTGTGTGTGTGTGTGTGTGTTCTTGTATTTCTCTCGTCCGTCTTTCTCTCGGTGACAATTCGATTGGAGTTAGCTACTCTTTCATTCGATGACGATAGTATTGCCTGTCCGAAATAGCATTGCGCCAGAGGTTTTCTGTTGGCTCAAGTTTTCTGTTCCCGTTCCCTACACAGGGGAATCTGACGTTCATGAAGATCTGGCTGGTGATCGCGATCATCCTAGTGATTTGGGAGATCGTGCAGATCATTGTTCGCAGCGTCCAAGTGGTACGTAGTATCATTATCACATTCATTCACTTCTCCGCCAAAGCGCATTATGTATAAAGTACGTAAAAGTGGGTTCACACGAGCGTTTATATCTAAGTCCACATGGGGTCCGTATGGAAGTCTAAGCCTCTATCAGTATCAAGCTCCACATATCACTAGGAAAATCATAGAAATCGACTGGAAAACCTGCCAGTGGAATGTCAGCTGGTCGCAAAACATACTCCTCTGTCATGTTATGTGTCTATATTTCCACACTCAAGAACAACTTCTTTGGAAGGTATAATCACCGAAACAGAGATAATTTTGATTTTGTGCAGGAGCATGGAAATACTGTTCTTGAACTTGAGGTTTATCAATAATATACAGTAATTAGTGTATGCCAACGCATACTGGTACTAGTAACTTACTCAGATGCTTAGCTTAAAGCTTCTACGACATTGTTTACTGTCTGTACACTACGTATCCACCCTGTATTGCTCCACTCCTGCAAGGCATGCCCAACACACACACACACACGCACGCACGCGCGCACACACACACACCACACACACTCTCTCTTTTCCTCTCTCTCCCTCCCTCTCCCTCTCTTTCTCTCTTTTTTTCTCTCTCCCTCCCTCTCTCCCTCCCTCTCTCTCCCTCCCTCTCTCTCTCTCCCTCCCTCTCTCTCCTTCCCTCTTTATCTTCCCCCCCTCTCTCTCTCTTCCCCCTCCTATCTCTCTCTCTCTCTTCTCTCTCTCTCTCTTTCTCCCTCTTTCTTTCTCTCTCTCTCTTTCTCTCTCTGTTAGTGGGGATATGTCTAACTGGCAAACTGTCTAAATTTGACCCATCAACAGGCCACCAATGAAGGGTTTGGAGAGGCCCTTGCCCAAGCACTCGGGGTTAACTGGGTCCTGACACTGATCTTCATCGGAGTAAAGGTGAGGTACTAGGTGTATGCAAGGACGTTATATCACGTGTGATATAACGTCCTTGGTGTATGTGAACATACTGACACAACAAAAGTACAGAGACTTTCGTAAGATCTATTACAACTACGTACAAAATCAGACAAGTGTATTCAAATGCATTGCCTACATATATGAATATCTATAGATAAGAAAAGTCAATTTCGGATGTTAAGTCTAGCGTGTAATTTACGTACGAGTATATAAGGTATAAAGATTTTTTTTATATATTTACCTAATTGTACACTGTATCTTTCCTTTAGCGCAATTCAACTACTTCAGTAAATTCAATTGCAAGTAGCATTGAAAAAATGACCTGCCATAACTGTGCTATAAAGTATTTTCTAGTGCACATGTATGATATAGTTGCTTGTATCTTTAATAATCTTGATCTCATAATTTGCCTCATTTTTATCTCCAGATCTATGGCATCCTTGTGGTGTATTCCTACACCCAGACAGCCACTGTCGTAGGATGAAAAGGATCAAATTTGAACAACAAAAAACACAATGACACAATGTGTAGTGTATCTTACTTCATCTTTAGCAATACAAAAGCCTATCAATGCGAGTTGCGCGCTAAAGTTAAACTTGCGTTATAACACATGAAAGGCACTGCTATAGACATGCCATGTGCTGCATTGGAAGCTAAGGTCAAGCGAGATTTACGTAATAAACCAGCAGTATTATAAAGCTAGTCTTATTAGTAACTTTGCAAGTTACAACGGTGATAGATTGGTAATGTGAAACGTGCATTGTAAAGCGTTTACGCCAGGTGTCGCTGTTGAGACGTGCAACCATGTTTTATTTATGTTTATCTATTTATTGGTTTGGCTGTCCAGCACGTAAAGTCAGGGTTGCCCAACTAACCTGTGGCTATTACAAAAGGGCTAGCCCTGCTGACAACAACATAAACAACACAAATTGGATTTAACAAGGACAGGATAAGTATCAACAAGGATATTTTAAAAAAAAAACTATTATTATATTGATATTGATATGCAACCCTATTCACCAAGCAGGTGAATCATATGAACTTAACGTTCAATTATTCGGAGATCTCATATCATATTGCCGATTTGTATTGTAAATGTGTTAAAATAGATAGTTCATATGAATAGTTATGAATAGTCACTTATGTTAGAATGATTTAGACATAGACTGGTACAAATGCACCAAGCGTTAACAGTCAATTTGTAATGAGTTTTATTGCTGAACATCACTACGTCATTTTATCCTACAGCGTCACTCTCTACACATGGTTTTGTGTGTGACTTTCAGACTCATTTTTATCAACTCTGTTTTAGTTGATGATATCTATGTAATTGTATGCTTACTCATGCTGCATTATTGGAAATAATGCAATCGTACTCGTAAATAATAAGTAATCGTACATGGCGAAGAGATGCTGTTGCAGTTACAATCATGCAACCCGTAACCTTGAGTGGCCTTCAGGTCTTGTTACGTGGTGACCATTAAGTAAAAAAAACTAGTTGTGCACATGTCCGGGTCTATCGAGGTTTGCTTAAACGCCATGTTAACTTTATAGCACATTGTTGTTTTGATCATTGAGGTGAAAAGGAATAAAGAAGTAATTGGTGTACAAATTAGCACTTTTATCTTTTTTTTACCGGAAGAACGTTCATGAAATTTCAAGCGTATTCCATGTACATTCAAAGTATGAACTTGTGAATAGTGAATAGTCTATTTGTAGATGCATAGCATCCAGGTACTGAATTGCGTATCCATTACACATATTCGTAATAAACAGACCTTAAAACAACTTAAGATCTATCAACTATAATACGTAAACGTTAAAATAAGCATTCCTTAAGGTCTGTCTGCAATGGCAGTCTATCACAGAAAACCTGCCTTGCACATTCGACTCAGCGATACATCATTTCAGGATTTTTTATATGTATTGACCAAGCAAATCTGTCACATATGAATGATACTTGTTATATTTGTTGCCTTGTCTGCCAAAATTACCAGATATTTCCTGATATATACATTATTCCATTATTCACGGATACCCCGAAAAAGGTGTAACCAAGTGGTTACAAACTGCGTTGGAACCTCTGATAAAATATAGTCATAGCACATGGCAGATTATAGATTTATGTTGACCCTATCCTAGTTACCTCTCGCTCAGATGAGGTAGCTGGCGCTCCCAAAAGAGACGGTAGAATTCTAAATTTAGTAAAAAGAAACATCAACGACTGACTTCTTTTGTTCTATCCGTCGCTAATTACTCCCTTAGTTATGAACCAAACTTGCATTCTTCTTGTACATCTTCACTCTTCTACTGTATGCTCCTCTATGCCGGGGTGACGCCTTCGCTTCGATTTCCACAGTTTTGCTGCTATTTCGGTATCGACTTCGCAAAATCTCGTCCCACGTTTGCCTTTTTCGACCAAGCATTGAGCAGAAGTGAGGGGTTATTTCAAACTTTTCATTCCAGGTGCTATTTGCGACAAGGAACTCTCTAGGCCTACTTTTATTGCTACAATACTTTGTGGCTCCAATGTTGACTTGTTGAAAATGCCGCACTTCCGCTTGAAAATCATCTCCTTCTTGTGCGATCTGCTTCCACAATGAGTCATTAAAGTATTGATATAAGACGGCGTCTGCTTCGTTATGTTTTAAGAACGTTCGCTTCATATCGTCAGTAATGTTTGGTTTGGTCGCTTTCGCCTTTTTAGTCCGATGTCTATGATCGTAGAGAATGTCACGAATAGACCAACACATTTTCCGTTTTAAAAGTACTAAAGACTGATCAAAGTATTGAAGAATCATCACTAACGTAAAATCTCGTTCGATTCCTTCAACAAAATCGTGGATGGCTGTCGAGTTCTCGTACAAACTCTCGGGAAACCCGAGATCTCGCACCATGCAGTTTCTCACGCATGCGTGTTCGTAGTTAGGATCTCTCGGTCCCGGGGGACGATATACGTTGTCCCATCTGGTTGGGTTCTGTAAGTATTGCAGGATGGATGAGTTTTTGGTGTGAATTCTTTGATGCGAAACAGTTATTTTCTGTCCGACAGTTTGCCCACGATTCCGTGGTTTTTTAAACCTGTCCGGGATATTCAAGCGACGCCTGGGACCAAGCAGACGTGGCGACCCTATCATCCCGGGAAAGTATTTCGCCATATCGAAGTAGATAAATGCCGATAAGAACCGAGACACTGGCTCTCGTAAAATCGCCACAAACTTGGTGTTTTTAGGCATAAGTCGGAGGATGCCAGCTCTATGGTATACAGCGTGGTGAGCAAAGACGTTCCAACGTAATCCGCTAGGCGGCGCTTCGTAGTCGTGTTCCGTGATTTTGCCAAAGCGCCCAATCTGTGGCTTGTCCTGTCCTTTTGGTAACGCCACCAGTAAGTTATGGACGTGTCCGAATCGTAGAAAAATATTTTGAGTCGTCGACGACCCACATTTGTGGATTTTCATAAAGGCCACGTTCTTGAGGAACTTGCATTGTGTCATATCAGACGAATTTCTGTAACAACAATGAACAAGTTTTATGGTCTGTGATATTTCGTGCTTTTATGTAAGTTACAACGATGGTGGGTTTTACCATAAGTATACATGGAAATCAGTGAAACAACGGACCTACAAGGGAAATAGCATGAGTGCAAAATACAAAAACAAAAACTAGACTTGGGTGAATTGAATTTCCTGTCACATTTTTGAGGCATTTCCTACACCTTTAACAATATATGCACTTCGTTCCTGACGTGACATCAATTCAAATTTCAATTGTAGACCTGCGAACACACACGACTACAAACAAACACATCGACACATTAGAATTTCTCCGTTTCCACGGAGGCAGAGAAAGTAGCTCATATAACGCTCATATGAAGGATGATGTTGTCGTCATTACCTTTGCTGCAGTACAGCAGAAGAATGGATGTCTTCCTTCATTTTTGGCTGCGGCTGCTCTATAGCGGAAATGACGTGTGACGAATACCGGATGTAGGTCCGATAGTAAGCCAGTATGATCACAGACGACACCATGATGGCCGCTGTCATACGCACCAGGAAGTCGAGGCTTATCATTTTGACTAACACCTGCAAAATGAATGTTCACCAAATGCTAGTATTGTGTCAAAGAGCGATTAAGTATGGTCTTAACGAGAGGCCTTATCATATCATCATATCATTTCATGAAAGGAAAGCGTTTGGCATATTTGTGAAATATATAGCTATTAGCTACGGCCGCGTGGCGCGTTGGTACACCCGATCCCTCGATCTCGGAAGTTAATTATAAGCAACGCGCGGTCCGGACAGTGGTTGGATGGGGGACCAACTAAGGGCGTCTGGATTGCTGTAGCCTCACGAAGCTTGCCACGAAATCGTCTTCCGAGAGGGACGCAAAACGGGCCGGGGGTCCCGTGCTCGAGGAGGTGCCTCGACCACGTTAAACAGCCTCATCACCCTCACTTCGGGTACCTACTGGCTGCAAAATACACCCTATATTATTATTATATGATTATCCCGGACCCGCATGTACAAGGGAAGAGATAATAATCAGCATCCACGTCCATTAATACTTTAAAGTATACATTTAAACACAGTAGAAATGGTTTGAAATGTCTATTCTAACTGCAATTTATGACAATTGACAGGACAAGTAGAAACCTTTATCTAATGAAGAGCATATGCAAGCATTTAATGTGTTCGCGTGCAAACCCGTTCGTTGCGGTCTCAGTCGTTTACCTCAGACCAGCGGCTTGGTTAACACCTGTCGACATCGGGATCGTGATGTACAATACAGCAGCTGTGTCCTGTCCTTGGGCCAGGTCCAATATATAGACACACAGAAGCCTGGTAAAGGGTCGACGTCTTTTATCAACGTAGTGTATTGTTCTCTATTGATTTAGTATGCATAATCTGTCATTGTGTATCATCTTCAAGTTTAAAGATATCACCTTAGGGTGGTGTCCTTCCGAGGCCATATCTTTACTGTTATAATCTCCACTAGAGCCTTTGCGTATGTAATATTTCCCTTCCCTCCTCAATAGTACATGTATAAGATAAAGATGATTGCTTCTCTACTCGGTCAAAATTGAAAATCATGGGGAAATGTTGGACGGGGGGCTGCGGACATTGTAGAAGATGGCACATATAGCACAGTGACCTTGTTATTTTCCAGTCACCCTAGTTGAATTAAGCTTCGTAGAAAAACTCTAACGTTAACGTTAATCTCCAAGCAAACGGGTTGGCAAAACAGTATCCGGGGTTACCAACACAGTATCTGCCAGATAGTCTGGGGTTACCAACAGAAAAGATCTTCTTTTAGAATTGGTTAATTCTCACTGGGAAAGCTCTTTGTTGGCTTTGTAGTCATGATCATCTGTTTGAGCCTGAGTTCGGTCCAGCGGTAACCAGACTCACCACCCATATACTACTGCTTAGCCGAGGAGCGTCTGGAATTTTCAGGATGTGTGGCGACCGTTGAAACGAAATCAAGCTGAAAATCGGACGAATACGTACCATACAGCTACTGCAATGCACCAATTCAAACTGTTTCAACTACTAGGTGAATCCTAGGTCTCTATTTCAAAATACTCAGCAAAAGGTTTTCCACGAATACACCACAAGGTTACTGTTGGGTACTGTAATTAGTAATCAATAGTACAATACAAGGAGTAACGGGTAAAACAGGAGACATACCTTGTTCGGATGATACAGGTGTGCCTGAAATGATGCAGACTGTCCTGTATATGCAACTAGTCCCGAAATAAGAGGAAGACGACGATTTAACAGGAAACCTCATGGAATTTCTCCGTACCGTATACAGACCTGTATGACTGGTCCCAGTTGCGTGCATAGAGCTGTTATATTTCTGCTGTCTATTTCAGAACTAAATCCTTTTCAGTAAGCCCACAAATCCCCATGCGAGGAGAAGAGGAATTACGATTGGTTCTTGAGGCAAATGACGTAAGCAATATCCTGATCTTGTATAGGTACAGTCAAACCTGCCCGAGCGACCACCTCTTCTCAGCGACCACCTGGCCATTTCGACCGCTTTTTCTCGGCCCGATTGTTTTTCCCATTGACGTAAGCATTAAGCAACCTTTTCTCAACGACCACCTGGCCAACGCGACCGCGACCGGCCCAAATTGGGACCCATAACGACCGCATCATTTTCAAAATTAAGGTTTTCATTGATTTTTTTTATGATAACTAGCGCGATTTTGTGCCGAAATCGGTCAGTTTGCGTCGCATTTTGACTGCCATTACGATGTTATGTTTAGAATAGAGATGGTGGCGGTCAATGGTTGGGTCGATGGGGCAGTCTATTGTGATATGGGATGAAATTTCGTTGTAAGAAAATCCGAATTTAGTTGCTACAGTAGTTTAAAAAAAAATCTATATCATTATAAAGTGAACGAATGTTGGAATGTATATAGCCTGGGTAAGCCCGTGGGTAAGTACGCTATCGGGACGTACCGGGAATCGAATTCGAAAGGTGCACCGTAGTTATTTCAGATACTGCGATCAAGAACACAGCGACGTATAAAGGCTTGTATGATAACTGACAGCATCAAAGTTAGCCTGAGTATCATCCTCCGTAGTAACCGCTGGCTCACGACTTTCGCAAGCGAAAGTCGATCGTGAGCCAGTGGTTACTACGGAGGATGATACTCAGGCCACATCAAAGTTCCCTTACTGTCAAAAACGTTATTAGTGTACAAATATTGAGCTTTATAACACGGTATTGTATAAAAGCTCGATAAAAGCTTGGGGTTGAATTTACATTTTACAGTGTGCGTGTTGTATTTGACATTAAAGACCTCGCTTCTTTGCGTGCGTGCAGTGTGCTTGCTATTTGCCATTTAACACAACGGAAACCATTTATACTTTGCATCGGGCATGTTTTGAGTCGATACTCTACTCAGCGCCCACCTGTAGCTGTCCAAATCGACCGCTTTTCCCCGGTCCCCCGGGTGGTCGTCTTGGGCAGGTTTGACTGTATATCTTGTATACGTATTCAACGCGTGGAATTTTTTTATAGTGAGAAAAATTCAAAAGGCGCTTTGTCGCCATGATATTTTCATGGTACATGTATTGACTGCGGTATCAGTTTCAATGACAATGATACATCTGATCCATCGAACGATTCAATATCTGCGCCATTCCAGATCCTTAATGAGTGCAATGTCAGCCATTCTCTGTCCGTGCGAATGTATGCGAATATCGATTTTACGGGTATACAATGTTAAATCGTATCTGAAAGACAATGCCAATCACCCCATCTACCGAAATAAGATAAAACTGCATCAGCTATCGCTATAGTGGTTATTCCCGCCAAGATATGGATTAACGGGTGATTCTAAGATGGATCCTGAACCACAACTTGATCAATATACGAACCATAATTTTGTATCATCATATATGTTTGTTCGGTTATGAAAAGCAAGTCCGTCGCCAAGTTACCCCATGGTCACTGTAGCTAAAATAATGTTACTCAACAGCGAATCGTAAGTCGAATTGATCAAGGTGGTCTAAATGATATCACTTATCGACCTCAAAATTATCCAAGGTGGTCTAAATGATATCACTTATCGACCTTAAAAGACCATGGGACATTAAAATTAAAAGATGTGGGTACAACTTTCACTGTTTCCGTACCCCCTTTTCTCTTATCGTGCCCCCTCCCCGAAGAGGTTTGATATACAATGTATCACCCTTGCTTCACTTTTCCCCCTATGTGCATTCTGGTGTGTCTTAACACTTACCCACCCCAACATATGTTGTTCGTGGACCACCCCTACACAGGGTTAAGTGGTGGTTCCTTGTGGAATGTGTGGGTTTAGTCTACTACACTTAGGCTATGTTGATTTGATTATATGGGTGACATCCTCGGGTGCCCCAAATCTGATGCTAGCTCAGTGGTTATACTAATAAAAAAGTTTGACAAAAAAGTTTGTCTTCATTATGAAATCGAAGTGGTCAGGAAGTTTCAACAAATAACCGAACACACAAAATATGGTATGCCAAACCCAAACAATAGATTATTCATTCTATGACATTAATGTCATATATCAGATCTACATGTCTAATTGTTCTGTATGTGTATCTATATAGCTGGTATAACCGCCCTTCGGCGTAACACACCATAACATCGGATTAAAAGTCTTGGAGTACAATTGTTTTCCAAAGGAGAAGTCCCAATATTCTAAGGAGTGATGAGAACAATATGGCAAAGGATCGATGTTTTCAAACGACACAAAAGAAAGGAGGATAATAGATCTGATATATACACAGAATAGACGGTTACCTGTACAAAACTTTTACTTTTTCTGTCTGTAATATTCCCATTTCATCAAAATTCTGCAAACAATAAAAAAAGTGTCTAAAGCTAATTTTTAGCTAACAGCTGTTGCAAGTCAAATTGTCTTTTATTTTTGATACCATTCCTCACAAACATAAAAGATAAGAAACTAGAGTTCGGCGACCTCATACCTCCATGAAATATTGAGGGTTTTTGTCGATTTTATGTTTGTTGATAACATCTAACAGCACAAAAGAAATATAATACATCATGTCCCTAAAAGCACAAGTACATAAATACAATTTATTATCACTTTTAAAACTGTCCTGGTTCCCCCAAACAGATGTTCTACGATGTCAACTGTATATCGCAAATATAGGGGTGATTTCTGATATTATTACATCGATTATAACGACAGATACGGGGGCCAAAATCTAATCACTTCCAGCTATCATCACACCCCACCAACACATCAAGTATGAAACCAATCCACCCAGCCGTTCTTGAGTCGAGGCTATCGTTTCCCCCAAACAGTTGTTGTCAACTGATCCAAAAAAACATATGTTCATGGCTATCACTGGCGAAACAAATCACCTCACCATCTGCTTAAAGATAAGGTGATTAACAAAGAGGGAAACCACGATGCCTGTACCAATATATCGCAGTTATAGTAGTGATTTCTTATATTATTACATCGATTATAACGACAGATATGGGGCCCAAAATCTAATCACTTCCAGCTATCATCACACCCCACCAAGACATCAAGTATGAAACCAATCCACCCAGCCGTTCTTGAGTCGAGGCTATCGTTTCCCCCAAACAGTTGTTGTCAACTGATCCAAAAAAACATATGTTCATGGCTATCACTGGCGAAACAAATCACCTCACCACCTGCTTGGAGATAAGGTGATTAACAAAGAGGGAAACCACAATGCCTGTACCAATATATCTCAAATATAGGGGTGATTTCTGATATTATTACATCGATTATAACGACAGATGCGGCTCCCAAAATCTCATCAATTCGAGCTTTCATCACACCCCACCAACACAACAAGTATGAAACCAATCCATTTAACCATTCTTGAGTAATCATCTACACAGACAGAGACACATAACAGAAAATATAACCTCCATTCCATGACATTTTATGGAGGTAACAACAGTGACGACTTGTTCTCGGTAGGATTACACCCCAAATCTACAGCCAGTGCGATAAGTATTGTCTCCTGGGGCAAACCATTACCTGTACAGGTCGGGTCATGAATTTGCATTGTTAAACCACGGACACACCCAAAACAGCGCCAGATGCGTGACATCACTTCATCGACTGTTTTTGAAACGGAGGCGACAGAGCGTCGCACTGACAATACGGGCTGTACCACCTTTTAATTTCCAGGTGTGTTCTTGCTACAACATTTTACGAAATACCAGGTGTTTTATCACTTCAATTGCAATTTTCAAGGCTTATTGGTTTCACATTGTCAAATTATTCTGATTGTTTTGGTTTCATTTGTCAGAATTGTATGAAAGCATTTGAACGTCTCCCTCGTGCATAAGTGGTTCATCCCTGATAAGGTCACGTTACTGAACCTGTGGTCTAGATACACCCAGAGTTAACGAGCAACAGACCTTGGTTTTGTAGGTTTTCGTCCGACATTTTGGTTTACAAGAAAACGCCTGTCTGTTTGAGACGTCCTCTGCGGAAGCAGGTGCGTAGAACCAGTGTAGACTGGGCCCTGTTCTGATTCTGTTTCATACTAATGACGCACTGTTGTACTTGTACGAGAAGAAATACTCTACGGGAAGATACTTGAATATGACGAAGAAAGTCTGATCTATTGGGTGACCATGACATCTGAGGGTTCTTAAGTGTCGTGTGCTATTGACTATCTGCTGCTTTCGAACAATACTGCAGTGCAACACTCCTCTCGGAGTGAGTACTTCCCGTTTGCTTTGTGATATGATCTTCTACTTGAGTTCGTTATGTTAATTGGCGGACTGTTTGGTGTTAGAGTTTTTGTAACACAAACCAGCCACAAACGTAGAGTACTACCAACTATCATCCATCGCACTATCTGACCTATTTTGTATTGTGCGGATCTAGATTTTGGGCTAAGCTGTCGAGGATAGCAGGATAATTGTGGTTTTGGGACAGTGTTTATCATGCCTGGCGGGAAACATTTCAAAGACAGGTCTCTGATTGCCCGAGGCTAACATTTTACGTTAGGTCGAAACACGTTGAAACCGTTACCAAATTTAGAAACCAGTGCTACCGACATAAATTCTGGACTGGCTATACTCCCAGTCTCGGGCAAAAGAGCCAAGTATTAGAAATATGTTGATAAGAATTCAATTACTTCTCCAGTCCAACCTTTTGAGGGAATATTGGGACGAAGGAAGGACTCTACATAGACACAAAGTCGCTGTGATTTATCATGTATCGTAGTGCTGCTATCAATTAATGTCTAAAACGATTTAGTAAACTTTCAGTCAAGCCCCCCTCCCCTCCTTGGGATTCCAACCTTCCACGCTCCAATTAGCTGCAATCATCGCGAAGAGAAATTTGAGACGCCTTTCTTAGCGCGAACATTTTACGGTTGTGTTCAGCCAAGGCCTTACGATTGGCGCCCGCCTCGGGCCACGGGGGGACATCCATTCATTTTCTTAAGAGGATCACTTACTAAACTCTCACCTTCATGAACATTGCGAGAATAACAAAGCGTTATGTGAACAAAACAAAGAGTGCATATTCAAATAGGGAAGGTAGCATTTTTGAAGAACACTCTTAATTTTTGGCCCATAACATGCTCATGTTGAATACTAGTACATACTAAGATTTGATAGCATTGATTGTCCCATGATACAGCGGACAGGACGCATTTTGGAATGACACATTGTAACAGTGGGTCCAAGCGCCACGAACAGACGACTGGACATTTGAGTAAACCCCACCGTTTAAACATGAACTGTTTACAATTCAGAAACACGTTGTAAGACAGGGCTCGTAATATGGTGTCTTTGAACTATAAGGGTTGTCTTTTCAAAGCCAAAGTGTTCGTAACGCTATATAGCCAACGGCCTTTGAATTACGAAATAATATTATCGGTACATGTGGTTGGGACGCGACTACCCTCAAGGCATGTATAGTTTGTACCTAACAATTACCCACACTGTATATTCCAAGGTTTTCTAAAGCTATTTAGTAGACATTCTTCTTGTAGAGCACTTAGGGTCCAAAGTTGGGCTATCAGCGAACACTGCACCAAAATGGACGTTTTCGAGATCTAGGCGTCGACAAGAAAATGCGATATCTAGTGAATATACTTTCTTCTAGAATGTTTAGAATCAGTGAAGACTAGAAAGGGAAGAAAATCCTGAAGATAATTCAAATATGTTTGCCTTCCGCCGCCCTCTAAAATCATGAATATAACTGAAAGACAACTCACACCATACATGCAGAATTGATTTCATAATGTAATGTAATTCATAAAACCATCGTACGATAGATGTTCTGATGCATGTAGCTTGTACAATGTCGCTGGAGGTCGCTGTTGCACCGTTGATTAGATGCCGTGTCGTTTCAGTTGGTGGTGGTGAGTGACAACACAGGCATCAGGGACTCAAGATGACGCTCTTAAAGTCGTGTTGCTGTATCTTCACTGTAAAGCTGGGCTCTGTTATCACAGGTTTTATCTTTTTGGTGAGTATTTTGTGACAAATAGATGAAATAGTAGTTCTGAATAACACAGAAATATACCTTTATTTGTTACTAATGTTCGTTGTATGTATTCCTATTAATTTGTGTGCTATGTGGAATGTGTTGTTATTTATACCTAGGTTGTTTTTTTTTGCAGATTCTTTGTATTGTGGACATTGGTGTGAAGGTTGGATACCGAGATGCATACGGTGGAGGTATGTGTTCACGTGATGACCACGTGTGTCTTCATTGCTTAAATATAAAGACATAAACTCTTTGACATTATATTCTTCCATTTTTAAGCAATTGTGAGCTGTTAACAGTCCTATATAGTTAATCGGACGTCTTGGAGTACATATAAATAACGTTACTTAGCTCAGTGCTTTCACTTCTCTTTCCAGTCGCCTGGTCCAGTCTGGTCTTTGACTTGATCTTCATTATCTTCAACGTGTTCCTCATCATAGGGGCGTACAATGTGAGTACAAAAGAAAAGCGAGTATCAATCACAGTGCAATGGCGCTACCTAGCGAAATAGTAATAAACTGCAGGAAAGACAAGGTGGTGAGGTGACGAAGATTGTGCTTGATGTTTAACGTCGCAAGTTACATGATGAAATCTAGTCCTGTTGCTGACGAAACGTATTTTAATCTTCATAAAATCAATTAATAAACATCAGCAATGTACTCTCTGCAATTATGTTGCGATGAAAATTAAAATTTTTACTAGACGCTTACCATACGTTTACCAGGCGTTTAACCTATTCCTCTCCTCTAGGACGTACTGTGGATGTGTGCTTTGTGGGTAGTGGTGGCGCTTGTCTACCTGCTGATTCTTCTCATACAGAACATCGTGGCAACTGTCACAGGGAACAGCAACAAGGTGTGTGCGAGTACGTTCTCTCGGTAGCCCAACATGTGTGTGACCAAGTATTAAAATGTAAAGCAGTCAGACTGTATCAATACACGTTCACGTTTTTTAGGGCCTATCTCACCGAGCGGAGGCACTGTGGAGACACCGCGGATTTTAATTTCAAAAACATAGCGCCATTGTAAGAGGCACGTTGGATTTCTTTGGAAGCACGTTTTCGTTGTCGAAGTTTACAGTGCCTCCAAAGTGCCTCCGCTTGGCCCTTTATAGGCAGCTTTCTGTGAAACAGATGATAAATAGTGTCTGCCATTTGTAATCCTAGGAAACGGAATGATAGATTTATTTTTGTCGCGCAGCTAACTTCTACAGTTGTAATTGTAAATGGAATGATCGATGTTTTACAGGTGATTGGAGCTGGGATCGTCCAAGGTGCCAACGCGGGGACTTGGATCGTCTTCGTTTTTGTACTCTTAATCATGGTGAGAACATGTCGATGGAATAACAAGACCGGAATCTGTGATGCAAAATGAACATATATTGTTATTATTAGAAAAAGGTCCTAACTCCTATGGCTTTCATGGCAAAGTAAACTTGAAAGACGACAATGCTAAGTGTTAAGTCGTATGCGCCATGCTTTCTTTCCGTTTTCTCTGCTTTAGGATCCATACTTAAGTTATATCCTCTAACTTTGTTACCATATGTCACCCGTCAAAAAAGCCTGGCCCAAACTTCAACTACAGTTAAAGTTACCATTATGACTGACTTTGGTAACACGTTATCACAACGTGGAGGCATGTGCTAATTTCTGTTTGATTGACAGGTCTATGGCCTGTTGGTTGTCGTCTCGCACTGCCAGAACCTCCGAGATGAGGAGATCAGGGTCCCGAGGGGAGAGGTAGGTCACGTGAATACACCATGTCATGGACATTCTGTTCTCTGATAGGTCGATTCAAAGCCAACCAGGAATCCTTAAACTGAGTCACTTTTAATTGAGTGTAATCTTTTCGTTATTCCAGCCGCCAGCCGAAGCCCGGGCGTAGCAAGGGAAGAGGGCAACTTGAGCGCCGGCCCACGTCCATACCGAAGTCATCGTACATACAGATCTAGACAAAGTTTACTACAAATCACAGATTTATTCTTCTTCTGTTGTGATAGAAAAATAATCACGCTCTAGTTTATCTGTTCTAGGAGAAGTTGTAGTGCTGCCCGACAGAAGTCTGCTTTTTAAGTTTAAAATTTATCATTTTGTAAATCTTTTTAGGTTAATAAGATAGTCATATTTTTTCGAAATGAAGGAATAAAGTTGTGCCGCATAACATGATTTTAAAAGAAGAACTACCATGTAGTATTTGAATTAAAGGCCCTAAGGAAAAGATACAACATCAACTGAAATTTCTAAAATACTTTTTCCACTGCAAAGGAAAGACGACCCGATATTCAAATACTCAGACCTAGGGACCAGTAACAGTCGCCGTTTTGATCATGTTGTGCGGCATTTCGGGCAGGTGTTTTGTCGTTTGATATGAAATATGGCTTGTAATGAACTATATCTAAAGTAAAGCTCCATCTTAGCTTAGAATATTTTTTATATTGTACAACAAAGTGTTTGACTTTCTCATTTAGTGAGAAATATAGATTTAGATTTATGTTTGTGATGTATCGCATTCAAATGTTTCTCAACAAACGTATTGAGCAAATGATGTTTGTTCTCTTTGTGTAATCGTCTTTTTCGTTAATTTGATGTTTGGTGATATAAAATGAATTTGGAACTAGAAGTAAAATAAATCATGTTTTGAGTCTAGAAAATAATGAAATAAATTATATAAAATAATGTAGGAGCAGAGAAATGAATACAACACCATAGGGTCGTCCTTGCCCTTCTATGACGTAATGTTTATAAGAATATAACGCATGCGCAGTTACTTTGTTAGAATTTGGAAATACGAACTCGTGTAAGAAAAATACGAAGGAAGGAAACCTTTTTTGACGTCTACTGTTGCCACGCAAAATTTACCACTCTTCGAAATCAAATATTAGCTGAGCACTTGTGCCTTCGCCATCCATAAAACAATGACGCCTTTTATGAAAATGTATGACCGGATGAAACACTCTTTAAATCTAAAGCGATGTCGGGAAGTACGTCGCTTTGTTTAGGTTGCCCTTGTTGTGGCGTAAGTGGCAATTATGTCATCATCTGCAGCGTGGTTACATTGGGTACTTGATGGGTGCACTATGTGTGTAATCAGGTCCTGTGTGGACCTTTGACCTTATAATTTCCTGGTACATGTACATATGTTACGATTTTATACAAAACAGAGAAATTGATCTAGACATAATGTAAGACACCTGTGACGTTGATATCATTTTGTAAACATAACGCGACTTTTCGTTGGTGGAGCTTTTCCTCGGCAAGCTACTATCTGAATTTATTGTTACGCCGTTTTACCAAATTCAAGATAGCGGACGATTTATCTGATTCAACGTTAACGTTGATTGCGTCACACCAGACATGCACTACCATGCACTACTCGCCACCTATGGTAACATCTGGCTAAGTCACATTGTCGGTTCGGCTAAGACGTTAGTACACTCATCAACTTGTCTAGACAGAGGTTATTCTACTTTAGAACCACTAAGACTATAGTTAACAGCGGCATCGTAAATATTGAAGTTGGCGCACTTTGACTATGACCGAAGACAAGTCCGCTGCCTCCCACAAGTCCGTTGTACCACAAGCTATTTGTTTGATATTGTAACATGTGTATTGTAACGTGTGTATCCGTATGTAAATACCATCATAATTCATACTTTGTTGTTCCAACTACCAAGTCTGCGATGTGGTATAATGAATAAAGATTTCAAAGAAAGATTTCAAAGATTTCAACATACTACATAATGAAGCTACTTGTCTTTCCGTTTGCACGATCAGCAAAAAAAAAGATTCAATTTAGAATTATTTGTTTAAAGAGCTGACCGGATAAATATAGCTGCATAGCATAACTGACAACAATATTGTATTGCTATGAAAAGAAGCCATATCACAATGGGAAAGATTTAATATTTACATTTATTCACATTATTCACATTGGTAGGTCAAGAGTAAGTATGTAAGGATACAGAAATCAAGACCATTCGATATGTAACGTAAGACAAAGAATAACATGCCGACCTTCTAAATACACTTCCAACGAAGAAACGTCCTGTCCACAGGACACTAACAAAGACAACATACATATTTCTCTCTATATAACTGTTCGTGTTTAACACATTCTCTAACATGTCTTCTTTGGTTATAAAACTAAAGCAAATACCAGTAGTAATTAGCTTATTGTAATATACATATTTATTTACAATGAATACAAATGTGGAGTAGACTATTCCTAGCACACGAAAGATAAGTACCAGAGTGTCCTTGATTATAAAAACAAAAACATGTTTTGTTTTATCAGGGAATGATATTTGTTTTGTTTCATTCTCTAGGTTTAAAGAAATATTTCGGCTCTCTAGGATTAGAATAAAACTTATAAGTGTTTCAATGATATACAGCACATTGTAACATGATTTGTGGGGTTTTAAGAACTTAATATAAACAAACTACAAACGGATTTTGGTGTACATTACATTGCGTGCTTTATCGATCATATGTAAACTGTCCTACATTAACATTGTTTACTCATGTCGGTTCTACAAGTATACAGCTGTCTGCCTTCCGTGCAGTCTGTACCGACCGGATACATAGTTGCTGCGCCAGGAAAAGTGATACGTGCGTTATGAGGACACAGGACACAGGCGTGTTTAACACACACAACCCACCTAGTTTTTATCATGGGACGAAAATAACGTTTACCATCATACGTTTAAACGCACCATTTAGGCTAACGTCATATTTTCAAACCGGGGTCCGGCCGGACTGTTCGTGGAAACGAAGAATACCCATGAATTTGTTAGAACATACACAAAAAGTGCACATTTCTATTCTCTTTATATCTTGTGTAGTTTGGTGTCTTCTTTTTATACTTTTCGTTCCCGAAAGCTGACCGGCCGGGCCCCGGTAAGGAAATGTGACGTAGGCCTTAGCTACGCAGTACCGTTTTCATTGAATATCTTCAGTGTTGTAATGCTGCAAGTACTGGGCGCCTGTCTTCTATCAAACTCAATATTAAACTCCATTATAATGGTCTACGTTTGCCCATCATAAAGATAGCTAGGCACAAGCAATATTGCACGGTCCCAGCCATTCTGAAAACTACACCCTCATATCTCGAAGAGAATTCTGGTGTCTCAGCCGCCATACCTTAAACGTCCAATCAACTGGATTTTAGGGTGTTATTGAGAACCATCTATGACATCTATCAAATGAGCTCCAGTACTGTCATCGCAGAAATTCGTTTTTGTTTCGTTCCTTTGTTTAGATAATTAAAGCCTGGTGACAATGTCTTCTTCGTTCTCCTGGGGAGGGGGGTACAGAGGTGTTGGTTCAAACTCGAAGGAACACGGGGGAATCAGAAAAGTCTGACTCGGCGATTTTTTCATGCATTTCTCGGAGATTGTGTTGATGGAAACAGGGGGAGTGGACGGAACCAAAGTGGTTTCAGTGGGGGACTTCTTGATGGGACTGCATGGCGGGGTGCTCATGCCTCTCACCAACTGGCCACCCTTACGCTTCAGGCCCAGCCTCTTCTTGTACAGGTTCAGCACTCTCGTGTTGCAGACGAAAGCGATGAAGAGAAAGACACCCTGCAAAGCAACACATCTCCTTAATATAATGATATAATAGAATAGGGGTGGAGACAGGTACATAAAATTCAGGTACAGGTGCGGTCAAGGTCAAGAGAGGTCCGGACCTCAAGCTTGGTAAAAATGTGTCGAAAGTATAGAAACTTGGTTAAAATGACTATCAACTCTCCTCTACTTCGCTCTTATTTTATTTTCTTGGACCGGCAATCCCCCAAACACGTGTACGCCTGCCGGTATACATGTGTAATCTGTTCATTATATATATCCAATCGGTCCAGAATCCGTTTTTTCCAACAAGGAAAAAAACGTCGTTTCTCCCTCTCTTAGATCCTGTTTGCAGACTACACTCGCGCACACACATGGCAAGCAAACAAACAAATAGAAAAGTTGATGCATGGTGTTCGGAAATGTTACCTGAAGGCAGTTGAAGATGATGAAGAGGAACCACAGGATTTCTGTGATGATCCGAGCGTTGACGACGACAGCCAAGAAGCCGAAGATCCATGTGAAGCCCATCACCGTGGACAGGCGTACGTACACTTTGACGTTCTGACGGGCGTTCTTACCCTGGAAAATGGGGAAAAGAACAATGTTTAATTCCATTACATCTGTTATTTCTGTCACTATACATTTTTGTTAACGGAAGGTGCCCTATCATGGCACGCTTTTTCACGCACTCGAACTCATGGCGATCCATCGCTAGTTGGCAGAGAGTGGTCTAGTTTTGATGAATGACTTTTTGACACATTCATCTGAAGAACATACTTGAATAAAAATGCATACATATGGTTCATGAACCTTTCGCGCAGCGCGTTACAAGCGGCAAACACTGTGAAAATCTGTGCCATCTTAGGGCGGGTACCATCTTTAGGCATCTCCTGTTACAATAGTGTCTCGCCGATCGCATTGTATCAATTGCGTGTTCTCGGTGACGTGACGTGTTTTAATGTTTTAGTAAGTTATTGAAATTTCTGAAGTCAAATGCAAAAGCAAGCGAACATAAGGACAACAGACAACACTTTTCAACAACAACATATGTGCAGGAAAAGCGTGTGTTGAAATAGTACAGGGCTAGTAACAAATAGACTTTAAGTAAATCTTGTGATGTTTACATCATGACCAAGACATACCGTCGTCATGACAACGTACCTGCACGGAGCGGGTCCTGTTGATGGAGATGACGGTGATGATGAACAAAATGGCGTTGGCCACGATGATGATGGCCAGCGGGACGAAGAAGGCGAAGATGAGGGGATACAGCTGTGATATCCAGCACGTCACCGTGCCTCCATACCCAAACCCGACATCTACAGGAGAAAGAATGTTTGTATGTTTGTTTTATTTGCTTTGGGAAAGACCAGGGCAATGTGGCACTGCACTCAAGTTAGTAACGTATTGTAAGAGCGCCACATACACAGTACAGTACAGTACAGACAGAAGGTAAAGGTACATGTACTATTTTTACCTCCCCGTCAGACGCTAGTTACCCATTCTTACACCTGGGTGAAGTGAGAAAGGTTAGTTACTCTCCAAGCAGAGGTTAGACTCCGGTTGTTTTTTTTAACGTTTTTTAGTCGTTTTTATCGGGCTTTCAATTTTGCTGCTATTTTATCTAACACAGCAAGGTAAAACACAAAATAGAAAGCCCGATAAAAACGACTAAAAAACGTTAAAAAACAGCATTAGCCTACACTCTGCTTAGAGAGTGCCCTTTCCAAGGGCACAACGTCGGGTATAAGGCGAGTATCAAACTCGAGTCAAGCACTCGGGTCCAGTTATGCTACACGCGACGACACATGAAACAATGTTTGATGCAGAAGTCAATACCTTTATTTCCAATATATTACTAGAGATAAACCGATAACTAGCAAATGGAAGGAGCAACATTGGTAAAGGAGAGAAGATGGATTCGCGAGATGCTTACCTTTTAGAGGGCCAACGTCCACAAACTCCAGCACTGCGCAGATAGAGACGATGATGAGAGGACATCCCCACGCGTACACCATGTAGCGAAGCGCCTTCCTCATGTGGTCTGACCTAAGACCAACAAGACAGAAGAAAGCGCATAAGATTAAACAATTTGTTTCAGAACTGATGATGAAAATCAAACAAAAGCCAAGATACAAATATGTTGTGATAAAAACAGTTCTCCGTCTAAGGCGTCTAACATCACAAAACCCACACATGATAGAAAACGTGGGGTCATTCGCCTTCCACTGTATTAGGAAAAGAAGTTGCACCCAATAGACCCATAATCTAGAGTTAGCTTTCATACTAGAAAAGACATTTGCATTATTGTTACCTCCATGAAAAAATGGAGGTATAGTTTTGAGTGTGTCTGTGTGTGTGTGTGTGTGTTTGTGTGTGTGTCTGTGTGTCCGCATATTTGTGGTCATCATAACTTGAGAACCTCTTGATGGACTACGATGATATTTGGTATGTAGGTAGGGGTTGGGAAGACGAAGGTCAAGGTCAATTTTGGGCCCCCTGGTGTGTGGCCTTGGTACTGCAGCGCAACTTCCGGTTTTGCCATCTCGGTGTTCTGAACATGCTATGGTCAACATTTTTAAGCATTAGATAGCTCTTGTGCTCAGGAAAATTTTACGTAAGTTTGGGCCCCTTAGCGTCTAGTTTGGGGATAGCAGGGGCATTTTTGTCAAAAACTTCTGACGAGGATAACTCAAGAAGGGAACAACGGATTTTCATGATTTTTGGTATGTAGGTACCTTAGACAATGTTGTACAAGATTAAATACTAATTATGCAAAATAGGAGTACATTTGCATAATTAATGAGGATATTATATCATGGCAGTTTTTTCAATGTATCTCTTGTCCTGGATGTGATATGGTCTTGACATTTGGCTGGTAGATAGCTTGCAGTGTCATGACAAAGTGGGGCAGGTTTCAGCCCCCTAACATTTAATTTCGGAACTGCAGGGCCGTTTTTGTCAAGACATTCTAAAGACGATAACTGCAGAAAGGATTGATGGATTGGCATCATATTAGGCATGCGGGTACCTTAGGCAAAGATGTTCATAATGATATACATTTTATGCAAATGGGGACTTAATTTGCATAATTAATGAGGAAATTGTATAATTCATTGTTTTCAATAACTGGACTTCAATAAATGTAATACATGTTAACTATGATAGGTGGAATATAAACAGATACCAAATATGGTAATGAGGAACTTATTTGCATAATTTATGTAAAAATTGCAAAAACGCTTTATGATTAATAATGGGAATTTTATAATTGTGACATGTGTACGTTAGTCAATGATGAACAATACCATGCATAAATTATGTTAATGTGTTAGTCAATTGCATGAAATTTACGAAAGCTCTAAATTTTCATGGAGGTATGAGGTCGCCGAACTCTAGTTATACACTGTTTGTGGTCCTTCATGTTACCTGCACATATTATTAGCACAGGGGCAAGAAGTTACAACAAACTTTCACTATATGCACATGACATACATTTGAAATATGTCTCAAATAAGAAAAATGTATTAACAAACGTTAGCTATCATGACTAAGATAATGATGTATCAGACTTAGTCACCTGCAGCGAACGATGATAGTTTTCTCCACCACAAAGGTCTTGTACACCATGAAGGCAGTGACGTTCATCCAGAAGAAAGACGTCAGATACAGGTAGTGGATGCCCATGCCTGTCACCTACAGAAGTGAGACATTGTATACATTCAGTGTTTCAGAAGAAGATAGGAAAAATGGACGCGTAACGATTTCATCCCAAAATATTTTACAACCCATTTGTACATATTGATGGCATTTATGAGGTAATTACTTACTACTTACTTATGTAAAGCGTTTAACATGAGGAAGTGGTACATGCCGTAATGAACGATAGAAAAGGGGGAATTGATTATAGGTTTCTGATATAGGTCCGGAACAGCAAATATCAGACACATGAGTTTACCAGTTTAAAGAAATATGTTCATGTTTGAATAGAGTACGGTTTGGGGTAAAGGCAAGAAAACTTAAGTATGTATGTGGCCCCTACGGATAGGAGTCTGTACCTTACCTTGCAAAGCAGGTCGCTGGAGATGTTTTCTCTGTTTACAGACGACAGGAATACGACCTGGGAGAGGAACAAGGAGGTGGAGAGGTTCAAAATGGTCAGTCCTGGGAGAGTTCGGAGGGACGAGAAGAGGAGGTACGTCACGATAGTCGCGGCCAGGGTTGTGAGAGACACCACCATGGCTACAAACGTCACGACCCTGTCTGCTGTGATGGCGGTCGGGGCCTCTACAGGTTGGTAGTCTACCCCGGAATCCGCAGTACTGTTTTCACAGAACACGACATGCGGGTGTCCATTGATGATGCAATAGTCACTTGGAGGCACAAGATGGTCTCCGTAGGCACAGGAAAGATACAGGAGAGAATTGTTCGGGAGAAGCTGGTACTCAGACTGGTTCAGGGGAACTATAGGGCAGGAAGTCTCGTCCACGCACACGAGAACTTGCGCGATTTGGGTCGTCAGTTCTCCGAACTTGGAGGCATGCATGCTGACGGAATACACTGTGAACTCGTCTTCGGAAAATGACTTGCACGTGGAGTTGACATGTAGAATGGTGTTGTTTTCTTGGTCGGTCATGAAAACGAAGTCCATGAAGTCGTATACCCTTGGTATGGTTCCGTTTCGGCATTGGAATGAGTCAACATCGACGTCTTCCCTGGAGTCGATGGCGTTGACTGGAACGCCGGCAATGTAGAAGTCAAAGTCCTCAAGATTTGCATACAGGTTGTCTAAGAAATAGCTATAGTTGCCATTCATAAAATTATCAGTTATTGGTATTTCTAAGGAAAACGTCATACTGAAGAAGGATTCTCCTACAGGACCGTTTTGGACATTGCTGTCTGGCGGAATTCTTTCGCCCGAAGATGCACTGGTGTTAACCTGCTGCCAAGGACTGTCGATGTTCACATTGATGGACTGTAGTCCTGCTTGACTGATGTTGAAGAGACCGGTTACGGCTCCGATGACTTGATGCTCGAGTTCTTCGTTCACAAGGGACGAGTACGTCTGAATCTGGATGGTCAGTGTTATGTGTATAGTTTGCAAGACATGACTACTGTTCTGGTTAGAGACGCACATCTTGTTCCAGAAGTCGTACGAGAAGCCCTCGCCGCAAAACACGGACCTGCAGATGGCCAGGAAGGGGTCGTAGATCTGGCCAGCCTGGCACGTCACCATCTCTACGTCTTCGTCAGCCGCCGGGTTGGTGAGATCGGTGTATGTGAAAGAGCTCTCTCCCCGCACTGGGTCGAAGTCCATGAGCACGGAAAAAGCCGCGGGTAGCCACCCTAAGGGGCCGCTAAAGTCCATGTCCATGGACGTTCCGGACTCACCGAGGCTCACCCGTCGGTTATTTTGTAGGTTTGAGGAAGTTTGGTCAATGCCTAAAGTCCAGTAAAAGCCGTTGCCATATCGACGCCATATCGGACAGAATAGATCATCATTGTGGACCGCGTTACAAATGGCACAGTGTCTGTTTTTATATGCAGTCAGTGGACCTTTGGAGTCCCCACCTACTACGATAGACTCGTATGATTTGCAGATCTCTGCGATGGTTGAGTTACTGTCAGGCGGGCAGGAGGTGACCAGGTCCGGCTCGCAGAAGCGGAGCGGTCTCTCCGCACGTTCAGGAAGTATGCGTACCAGACAGGAGTGGTTCAGGTAGGACGGCAGGATCGCAGGGTCGCGGCTGTCGGGTGGTCTCTCCCTGCAGCCCGCATACACGTTCCAGAAGGTGAAGTTCTTCATGTGGTTACACTGGGCACAGAAGGCGTTTTTATACGTAAAGCCGTCTTCCCCCGTGACGGGAAACACGGAAAGAAAGTCCATGTTGTCGGTGTCTTCGCACTGCCTCCGTATGTCCCCGTCCGTCCAGCTCGGGTGGCATTGCGTAACCACCCAGTACGTGTCTTGGTAATAGCCAGAAATCTTGACACAGTCGAAATTTTCTAAAGGCGGACTCCCTTCAGCACCTCCTGCCTCGTCTTGTCTGTCCGCGGCTGAAGGGTCCGAGTTGCCCGACCCTTCCTCGGCGTGGTGATGGGCACAGACCGTGGAGTAGTCGGGACAGCAGTCCTGGAAAATCTCACAGTCCATGTCACAACGGCAGTTGAAATACGACTGGTAGTACAGGTTGCTTGGGTCGGGTTCGCCGCAGTGGCCTTCACAAGTGCCATGCGGGAGACAGTACGAAAGGTTGGATATCTCGTCATCCACCTCATGTATGCTTCTCTTCACCGTCTTGCAGCTTCTCTGTTCCCCATCGTTTAATCGCGTGTATTCCGACGTCGGTTGCCGTATCCATATGGTGCGATCCTGTACATCTACAATACCTTTAGCACTGAACAGGCCTCCTTCCTCCCTATACCTAGGGCCTTTAACCGCCGGGAAGGCTAGGACGAGCGGTAGGACAACTGCCGCAAGGTACATTGTCGTAGTCAGATTTAGAAAAGCGCGCATTTTCTAACCAGAAACGACATTTAGCCGGCTTTAGCTTGCCTTCGGGCGCGCCTAGCGCTCTGTGAAGTAAATGTTGCAAAGTGCACTCATCGTCACTGTTTATGTAGGGACGAGTGGTATCTTGGGAAAGATCGCGGCAGAGCAGGTGTTCAGAGTTACCTGGCACCACTAAGAGATAAGTTGAGTAGTACCAGGGGAGTTCCATTCTCTACTGTGTAGGGAATGTTACGTTGTACCGGTTAGGGAAGATCCCTTTTCCCTGAATGCAAAGTCTCACCCAAAGACAACCAATGCCGCCAAAAAACTTCATCTTCCACGGCGTAATTGTGGCTAAACTGTTTGCACAGACAGTGTTTTGAAGATTCTGATCGGAATCTTTTCGTGACTATCTTCCCCTATGTAATGTTAGCAAAGAAATTAGCGGCTATCTTTCTTCAGGGAGTTCTTCACGACACATCTGAGTAATGATGAAACCTCTACAGGATAGGTGTCATTGTGGTAACCTGGTATGTTCTGATACGCAGCATTACTTATTCCTTGACCTTAACGTCATGAATGTGATGTACACAAATCATCGGCAAAGCTGGGAAATTTCTGTCAACATTCACATGTTTCCTCTTCACATAGGCCTAATTAGGGCAGTTAAGCACTCAAAACGTGAAAAAAGCATACTCAGACAGTTATCACCTTATATAATTGTGTTTATGATCTGTGTTTGATAACTCAACCCCCTTAGCCATAGTCGGCACGAAACGTTTGATGACTCACACATATAAACATATAAATTCTTACAGGTCTTCAATTGTTTGCTCCATGGTACTTCACATCTCGGAACGACAACGGACAACTTAGTAGCTTTCTCGCGGAATCTGACCGTTAAACTAGTACTTCTTGAGACAAAATTTGGATTTTAGCCTGACTCTGAAAGAAAACAAAGACCTTGCACAGATCAACCGGTGGGAGACGGGGGGTTCTGCATACTTTATCGACCTTCTGCCCTTTCGGCAGGTGTCGCCCAACCATAATGTAAGAACAAACAGCGCGTGTTTACTCGCCCGGTTACAGATGATAAGGTGGCACGCGACACGACAGGCACAGCCTGGCGCACCAACACTTTGGCGCACCAACACAGCCTGGCGCACCAACATTTAGCACGAGTCAAACATGCCCAAGCGGTCATCTCTTCAAGCCGGTCGCCCGGTCATAACGTCCGCTTTTTCTCGATCCCGAATTTATTTTGAAGATTTTGATTGGAATATTTTCGACACTATCTCTGCCTTTCTGTGGACCTTTGAACGAACTTCTGCTGAGCAATGGATTGTGTATACTGAACAACGCAAGTATTAGCGACCTTCCCAAGACGGCCACCTGTCCAACGCAGCCATGGCAAGGTTGAATGCGGACCGGGCAAGATCCCAATCCCTGCCCAAGACGGCTACCTATAGCCAGTTTTCCCATGGGTGGCCAAATCGATTTTTTAGATGATAACTATTGACAAAATTCTTTATAACATCGGTCCGTTTGTCTTGGATTGTGAAGGCAAAACTGAATGGGCAATGAATGTTTGTCTACTGCAATATGGGTGAAGACATTTGTAATGCCCTTTTCTCAACTCATCATTTCAACCTGACAGCTAAACAATGCTGAAGAGACAGTTAGAGTCTTCTTATTAGATCTAAATGCACTTTATTTTTCAACATACAAACAAAAGTATCCTAGCCAAACTCTATATACATACAAATATACAGGGGCTACGTATATAAACAAAATGTAGATCACTTAAAGATAGCAAGAAAATGAGTGGGTGCTTTTATAGCACACTAAATTGATATCTATCAAACGTCTCTCCTTGTTATACTTAATGTCAAAATGGAGTGAAATACATACAAATCGTCAACGTAAGCCTGGGAAAAAGGTTGCAAACATACAACATGTTCCCTCTTAAAGTAGAAAAAAGGAGTCCTTAAACACTCCAAATATGTGACTTACAGTCTAAAAGAGGCAACGTAATTGTGTTTATGATCTATGTTCGATAACACTCTTCAGTAGTAGCCGACAGTATGCGTTCGTTCACTCCACTTGTTGACATCTGTGGTACACGATAGGGAACCGTTAAGGTGGTATCTCACTGCACCTGGGGCACTGGTGCGGCACTACGGGGTTCGTTCACTGTGACAATGTTGTGTTATTGTCGCAGATTTTTTTATCTGATTTATATATTGCGTAATACGTAAAAGTATGACTTAGAAGACAGCAAAAACACAAAACGTAAGAAAATTCGTCTATCTTTATCTCTGAAATTCCTTGAGTATCTTTCGAACCCCGCAGTGCCGCACCGGTGCCTAAGTACAGTGGATACCACCTTTAACGTTGTGCAGATGCAGGTGTCCTCCTCATACCATATCTTTTATCAGTGTTTTTTTAAAACCATTATCCTACTGAGCCCGTTGATATACGGGTTGTACATATACGTTGCCTGTATGTTGGTCCAGTATCTTTTGGGGTTCGGGGATTTCTCATTTAAATGTGGCGTACCGCCGGGCAAGGCCGCAACGATTGATTGGGGAGGTAAATCTGAAGCAGCAGTTTTACTGATCTAATTGAGTAACCAGCTAAGGGGTTAATTGGCAAAAAGATTCTCAACAAGACAAGGTTTAACATCATCATCATCAGTCAATGTATTCTGCATCGACAGAAGAGTAAACAATACTAACGGAACATTTTTTCTTTTCCTGTACTCAGTGACTTGAGATCATGTGACCATCCGTTCAATTCTTTATAACATTACTTCATTCAATTTAATATTTGTTGCCTCGTATCAGTCACCATATATTTATAAAACGTATACGCCATCCTGATTTTGTGCTTACGTGCATGTGAGGACATACATAGAGTGGTTGTGGGCGAGAGCTATGCATGTTCAGGCGGTTAGCAGCATGTCATTTCCGAGTGCTTCGCTAGGTGTCTATTGTGTTACCTGGTGCCACGTAGCGTATACAGGCACATCGCTGACCAGTCCAATATTTGCACGAACAAGTCAGTGCGATTTGCTTGCTCCATTGTACTACCTCGTAGTTCGCGAATTAAAGAACACAATTGTATCATGATTGTAGTCTGCAACCAAGGAGGTGTATGACGTCGACGTATCACGGTAAGTCATCTACTTCGACCCGGAACTTCAACACAATATGGTAATTACCAAACAGACCGCGCCGGGAAGCGACTCCGTGACACTGGTGTCAGCACAACCACAAGCTAAGATTCATTTTATCTCACAGGTAACTGGTAGGACTTTGAGAAAGCTGAGTTCTTGTCGTTGTAAACAGGGTTTGAAAGCTGCATCGAAAGTTATACTACTGATTTTTTATGTTCTGATGGTCACAAAGCCGCTGCAACCCAGCATAGGTACTATATGTATATGACCTATTTTCCGTGACCTTTGGCCTGGGGGCGTTGGCATACGTTTCGAGGTTTAAAAACACAGCCTTGGACCAAAGAGCTTTTACCAGGTAAAAGCTCTTTACTTGGACCATGCTCAACAATGATCAACATAACAATGTTCAGATGTTTTTACCTTGAACTTTGGAATTATCCAGAATGCATATTGCATGATGCGCAGTGATCCTGTTTATCGATGCTGTGAAAAAGTTCCGACTGGTCTTCCACACTTGTTCACATCGCATGTGACTAAGCATTTTCTAAAATACAAATGTAACTGATTAGAGACCATCTCTTGCAGGAAACATCATGGCTGGCCTCCCACTGTTTGAGAACACAGCTCTTGGTCAGATGAGAGACGGCATGACGAAAGACGAGATGGTGGCCCAATATGACAGCTTTGCCGAGCTATATGACGAGGTTCGTAATGGTGGTATATTACTTCACTAGGAGCACCGGTGAGGCACTGCGGGGTTCGAAATATTATTCAACGAAGTCAAGAGATAAAGAACGAATTTGTGTATTTTGTTGTCTTCTAAGTCATACTGTTACGTTTAGCGGCGGCAATCGTAGGACCGGCCGCTAGGGGCGCGATTTTAGTCAGGCTACTGTTACGTTGTGCCAATATCTAAATTGTAAAAAAAAAAATCGGCAACAGTGCCGCAGTAGAATAAAATTTAGATATGGCCATTCAATCCGTGTTGCGTACCATACGATTTACGGATGTTTTAGTTGTTTGCTTGATTGAATTCACTGTAGGGATGGTTTTTTCTTGTTGGACCGCTCCGAAAAAACCGGACCTGACAAATTAAATCATGGGACCGGATCTTGGACCGATTAGACAATGAACAGATTATATCGACAGGTGTCTACAAGTTTTGGGTCTTACCGGCCCAAGAAAATGACAAATGAAGTAGAGTAGTGTTTATAGTAATTTTTACCAAGTTTCTACTGTCAAACTTAGCATTGTTGATTTGATTTGATTTGAATACAGACTTTTTAAACGTCAGTGGGAGTTGGATACTTCACCAAACAGATCATTTCTGGCGAAATTTACAATTGTTTTGAGTACCGTACATTTACTAGGTTCCACCGGCAATAAGGTCTAGTTTCAGGTTCGTACCTAGACCTATTTCTCTGAATTTTCTGTACGGTTCACCCAACCTCCAGCAGCATCCAGCAGCGATGGTTTAAACAGATATTCCCCTTTTGTCAGGAAACCGCAAAAAGGGACTACCAGGGACCAAGAATATGCGCAGAGGCTTTAGCAAAATGGTTGGGGGACAGAAAATCTTCATGTATTTTGGACGTGGCTGCAGGGACTGGACTCTGTGCGGAGGAGGTAAGTAGTTCATGGGATAAGAACCCCCACAGTTCAGAAGACAAGATAACTTTATTGCACAACAATTGTACGAGGTACAAAGTATGGCATCTACATAACTACAGTTCTATAGCTTAACTAACTAATACAGGAGTTGTAGTATGGGATAAGCTTCTTACAATCATTGGAAGCTTTTACAATCAGTTAAGGAGTTTCTAATATCCAAACCTTCTTTGATATATTTTCCTATATCTGCCATGCAGGGATTGTCACATGTCATGATGTATTTGAATTTGCACTTCAGGTCCATTGAGATAAATTGAAATGTGTATAAAATGACAACCTTCTGTATAGAGAATTGCGTATTTCAGAATATTTGGGACATACAATCATAAAGTGATATTCGTCTTCAATTAACTCTGGACAGAATGGACAAACCCTCTGGTCGATAGGGATTTTTTTAATCTCCCGGTTTCTATATTTAATTTGTGACAGCTAATTCTGAGTTGTGTGATTGCCCTACGAATGTCAAGGCTCTTTATGGTTGAAATGTAATTTTCTTGCTTGTAATGCTTGTTCAATGTAGAAAGAGAGGAGAGTTTAGAA
>NC_049992.1:14315943-14347396 GCF_000003815.2 Branchiostoma floridae | reverse complement strand
GTGGACAATCCAATCAATGGTTCTCCGAATGAAACAGTATTGTAAGTCTCACGAAGAAAGGGCATCTTCGGGCAAGTTAACTAAACGATGCCAATATTTAACAAATTGCATTTCTGCATCAATCATAGCTGGGAAAGTTCCCAATTCTCCCCTGACACCATCGTTTGAGGCTTTGGCATGAATGCCTAACAGAAATTTTTGGAAGCGCATGTCAATGACGTCAAATTCTGGAATTTGTTGATTTGAATCTAGGTTTATAATTTGGAAGCCGTTCTCTTGTAAAATTTGGCTATTGGCATGACGCATAGTGTGTTTGGAAAAATTGCTTATGTATACGCATATTTTCTCCATCGTTGTGTGGCCTCAGATGCCATCTTCTACCTAGTCCTAGGGACATCTTGGAGTCAGGTCTTGGAAGTCAAGCTCGGTACGCTCTCTTCGTCCCAAAGATGTAACGCCAGCTTTCTGAACTAAAACGAACTGCTACTTACTTGTATTGCACAGTAGGTGTGTCGGGGTGGGGGCTTAGTTTTGGTTCTCCATGTAACCACTGCACAAAGGTAACATTGCTTATGTTTTTATATTATTTCCACAGTTGAGAAAACTTGGGTTTACTTCGATAGACGGACTGGATCCTAGCCAACGTTCTCTGGACTACGCCATGTCCAAGAACCGATATAACAAGTACATCTGCGATTTTGTCGGCGCGAATCGCACTTCAAACATAGACAATGGTTGGTAAATGCAATCGTTTAATGATACGCCTTGATGCAAAAAAAAAGTACCTACTCGTGTCTTTATTTTCATATTTTCTCTTTTACTTCTGCATTGACCGATTAGAAGAGTACGTTAGGGTCATGTTGTACAACGTTCTAACTTCGCCGCCCTTGATTTTTTGCATTCATTCATATGCGTCATCTTTGCCACGACTTCACAATTGATGAACACTTTGCATTGAAAAGAGAACTTTGTTATTACGATATATCTAAAGAACCGGAGGCCTGAGTCTGCTTTTCCTAAAGATTCTCTCAATGATAGATGATAATATACAGACGTTTCTTAATGGCTTTGTTAGAATAAAAATGCATTGAAATATTAATCACTGCGTTGATGTAGTAATGGGGCTCAAACATCTAGAAAATATGTTTGGTCTTAACCTGTCTATTACTTTTTCCAGACTCGTACGATGCCGTCTCGTGTTGTGGAGGGTTTATCCTTGGGGCAATGGAACCTGATTGTCTGCCCGACTTAATCCGATTCGTCCGGCCAGGTACGATGTTTTAGAAGTAAAAATGAAGAACGTGTGGCTTTGATCAAAGCTAGAGAATAAGTATGGCGCAGTAACCTCCTTCGTAGACTTCGAGGCGGGGCAAAACTCCTTCCACGGCAAACTACAAATGTATCTTTCTAAGAAAACTCCCTTCCACGGCAAACTCCCTTTCCCGGCATTATAGTTCACCTTAGCCAACTTTGAAACTAGCCAACCAGTGCCCCTCCCACTCCCCCATACAATAAAAGCTCAAAGTCTAAAAGGGCAGATGATTTTGCTTACAGTTTGTCTATGGAAGATTGATACATATTACCTAAACAAATATAGTGGAATCAGTGTAATTTCCAAGCAGAGGTTAGGCTCCGACTGATTTGCCGGGTTTTTCTTCGGGCTTTCCATTTTTAACCGTTTTCTTTATGTCTCCCGGCCTAACTGTAAACACCTCTGCTTGGATCAGTGACCTTTAAAACTGTTTATCTTGTGATCTTGCGCAGGTGGCTATGTTTGTATCACCACCAGGAACAACTACCTGACGACTGTGAAGGCGTACAGTGGCGGCAAGCTGGAGGCCGCCATGTTGGAACTGCAGAACAAAGGATTCTGGGAACAGGTGTCCAGAGACGTTGTTCCAGGGTATCATCCGGGCATTGACGCAGTGATATTCGTTTATAGGGTGCTGCGATAGGACTTTTCAAAGTTCTCCAAGAAAAGAAAATTTATTTTCACAACAAAAAGTTCAATCAATGACTTTTGTACGGGTAGCAATATTTGCAAGATTTTATTAGTATTACTTCTGTAATATCATGATACAACCAGGAGTGTCTTTCCCAATAACAAAGCATTATGATTTGTGCATTGCGAGGATTGTCACTTATAATCAAATCTGCTTATGACGTCGAGTGTTTTGAAATTTGTTGTACCTATCAAAGGAGTGTGAATAATCTATTACTCGAACGTAAGACATCATATCCAGAGCATTCCATGACAAATAGAATTTTTTTAAACAAAAATGGAGCAACTCTTTGTCAGGGGCTATGTTGTGATATTTTGGTATTTTCCTGTTTCTTTTTAATGTACCTATGACTTTTGTTTTCTCTTTTCGAATTTCAAAGTTATTCATATCATAAAGGTGTTTTTTCTGAGATATGTCGCTAGGTGCCTGGAATACTACTTACTTACTTAGACTTAGTAGCTCCCACGTCGTGCGACGCATGAGGCAGTTAGAGTACCTCATTGTAAAAATCAAAGGCTGACAGCAAAATTTTCTTTCATGGGTTATAAAGGAGAGGGAACTTGTCTTCATTTTCGAGATTTTGTGCTTGTTTGTTTGCATTGCAATTGCCTACTCGGTAACACGCGTTATGGCATAACACACCAGGTCCATATTGTAGAGTACACGCTGCATATCCGGACTGATATTACACATCGGAAAGAACCCCTGCTCCTTTTGTTAAGTGTGGTCGGTTCTTTCAAGTGCTCGATGCGTGGCCATACTCAAACATGGGGCCTCCTTTGCGAGGGACAATTTCCTAACCGATGCTATGTAGATGCTAATCTTCACCTGAGTGAAGTGAGGAATTTCGTGTCAAGTGCCTTTCCCAAGGTCATAATGTCAGAGCATATCAAGGGACCCTAACCCAGGACCTCTGCAGTTGGGCTTGCTCTTTTGCAGCCAAATACCCTATACCGTTACGGCATGCAATGCCAGATTTATATATGTGCAGATTTTATATGTATCTAGGAGACAGTTAATAGCTTTTCAAAAATAATAGATAGCGATATACGCAAAGTGCGTACATACGTCACCAAGGTTAAGGTAGTAATTAAAAACACTAAGAAGGAAGTATCTTTTAAAAGGGTGGTACAAAAATTCAAGTACGCTTATATCAGTGGTGTGAAGAGTTAAGGTGAATACCAAATATTTCCCGTCCCTCGGATAGGACGTTAAATGGAGGTCCCGTGTCTGGGGACAGCCATACCCCAGGCACGTTAAAGAACCCGCCACACGTGCGATGGTGTGGTGTGAGTGGTTCAAAACCTACAGTACCTTGGCCGCACTTGGGGCAATTACTGTCGTATTGAGGTCACCTGAGTGGCGCCGAATAGCAGCTCGCTCCAGACCCTTGCGATTTAGCCCCGTCTATGGTAAGCTCCTCGCAATTCAGCCCCTGGCTGCAAAGAGTGGGTACTCGGCCCACCCAATAACAATATCACTAGATTTGACACCCGGTTTTTGATTACTGGAAAGTGCCACATGCGGTACACAGAAGCGCCTCACAGCGACGAACTGCATTGTCGTAGTACGAGCTATCCACATATTGCCATAACATAATCTGTAACTTTTTTATTCATACATCATCAGTTATACTGCAGGTGTGGCACATTATCTGTGCCATCATAGTTAAGTGTTACAAATCTGGGTCCTTATCTGTCTATGCTTTGGTATGTGGTCGTTCACTTTAACGCATCCCAAACGACATGAACGACGTTATTACAGTTTTTTTTCGACGACATGACAATAATCACACTGTTAGAACGTCAAAGTTTATTGTTTTGAATGATCTCAAGTCTAAAGCTGTCACGTTATTAGGTACTAGTCCGTAAGTAGCACATCACATTCATTTAAGTCTTGAGATTGCATGAATATATATATGCATTGTTATGTGCTCAAACGTAAAAGTTTGTGAAAAAAATACAAACGCAAGCCATGACCTTGTCATCGGCCGTAACGCATGGCAAGGGCAGTTGGAACCCTTGGCACCATATTAAAATGGAAAGTTTTTTTTCTTCCGGGACATTTACTGTCACTGCTGACGACTTGGATGCCCAGGATTCTATTTCAGAGGTCAGGAGGTCGTTACGGACGGCATTATCTGTCTCTCCTTGCCGTTCAAGTTGTTGTCCTTGCGGCAAGGACACCGGGATGATGACAAAACTGAAGGATTGCTGGGGGATTTGAGCCTTGTACAAGTGTTAGGTATGTAGATTGCCTCTATCGGTCTTCATAAACACCGGCACTACATGTGAGGGCCAATTCGTGTTGGATATTTCCCCCTTGGTTTCATCAGTCGGAATCCGTAGCGAGTCTTCATTATTGAGACAAATGAGAACTTTGTCCCCGGCCGAGACCCACACAGAAGTAAGATTAAACTGTTGACAAAAGTCGGCATGAAGTCGTATTGAGGTTCAATGCACGCCTATTGGTATGTGTATGGCGTTCGACGTTAAGGCTACGGTAGGGTGCGCATTTGCTCGGAGCCAATGCGTTTTAGACATTGTGACGCTCCAACGAAATGCTAACAACCTACCTCCAACAGGAAAGGTCACGGAAACCTCTGTGGCGGAAACCTCTACTCTGCGCATGTTTAGATAATTGGACGCGTTCTAAGGATTGGCAGAGTGTCAAGATCTCATTATGAGTCGGATTGACATGGATCGTTCCGTCTACATACAAATCATTATAGCTGTCTCAACAGCAGAGCGATCTCAGAGTCTTTTGAAATAGAAGTCTCATATTCCTGCTATGGTCCACCAAATATGTCCTCATCTTTATCATTTCTGTGATATTAGAATTGTAGTCCTAAAATGTATATTTCCAAACATTCAGGCAAATGATAGAGATTCAGTCCTTCTAACAACACGCACCTTTCCTTCTTGAAGGAACAGCAATGACCTTACACCTCAAAACGTAATTTAATTTTCTGTAGGTCTTCCTCCGCACCCGACCTACGAAAATCAATTCTGAAGTTTTCTGCCCCTCGGCCAGTCGTGATAAAACTGCTAGCTCCCTCATGACGTCTTGACGTGCGTTGCGATGTTAATATCTAATGTTTAATTCACAGAAAGTCGGACGCTGCTTTGCAGTCGTCACGTGGCTTGCTGTGGTAGCTGTTGTTCATATCTGTGCGATGCTTCTTTCCAGACCTCTGTGAAAACTGTAAGCCGGAAAGCGAGGTCTCCATTTCCTAACCTCATGTGGCGGGCACAGATTACGTGGAGATGTCGCTCGGGCATTCTGGTGACAACAGGGCTTAGCGGAGCTTAAATACTGGGGACGTGCATCCAAATTTGGTGGCATTGTGATGACATAACATTACAAATGATTTCCTTGACCCGACAGGATGGGCCACAAAACCAGTAAAGGATGTTTATCGGCTATCAAAACAATTTGAAGTAATAGCCATGAAAGGTTAATAGTGCCTGATCCACAGTTACCTCGGTAAGAATGGAGGCGGTTGTAAGCGCCGACGTCCCCGGTTAACTTGGTCATCTGAGCGGAAAATTGGCCATCAGGTACGTAATCACGTCTGCAGGGTCGTTGCCTGTGGCAACCGTACCTGGCAATTTACAAATGGAGTTCATGCTCACTCTTATTGCCACGGCTCATGTCCAAAGACTATTCTATGAACAGGTGTGGGTTTTACATAATGTGGGGTGGCAAGCAAAGGTGTACAAATACCATAGTACCTCCGTGTATGTGGAGAGCTTTAACGTTTCAAGACCAAGTGACTGTGGATTCCTGTATAGTAACATATCAATTCTTGTTTACATGATTTGATTTTTTTTAAACAAAAAAACAAAAACAAAAAACAAGTACGGCCACTTTTTGTTGCCATTACATCAGTATTAACCCTCCCTTAAAAAGGGTACATTGATACACCTGTTCGCGTCATCTATAAATCGACTCAGGGGCGCATTTGCTGTGAGGGTTCATAACAGGGTATGCAGGGTCAGAGAGAAGGCAAAAAATCTGCTGCGCTGTGCGTTCATAATGTAGAATTTACCAGTTGACTCATATTTACAGCGCCTGTCGATTGTTTTATAGCTATGAAAGATGTCACTGAGTGTACATGTACCTGTAATATCATAATGATCATGATTCCTAAGGCTGCCATTAACGTGCACTACGAAATAATCAATATTTTGGCTCTTCCAAGTTTAAGACATAGTATTGCTTAAGGCTTGATGCTATCGCTGTGTGAAAAAGGCGCATTCGTATACTTGTCAATTTTAATTAACTAACAACTTTAAGTTTGGGCAAAGACGACAGATATACTCACAACCTTTTTTGTCTGAAACATCTTTTGGATATATTTAGTACGTGGAATTTTAAATCAATAAATATTGACTTTGTTTATCTTTATCTATGATTTAATACATCATGCACGTTTTCCTCAACATTCTGACAAGTATTTATCAATTATGTCAATTTGTATATGCATGTGTCATATGTATCATTATTATTACTTCCTTTTTTTCAATTACAATTTAGAAATTGTGATCTTCAATCGTAGAATTAATCTTAACATCTAGAATTTCAGTTTAATCTTTTCAGGCAATTTTGTGGTTCGTAATCATCTTTTGCACATAACTGTTATTGAACCTCGTATGATGATTTGATATGTCGTTACCTACGAACATTGGGTGTCCAGCTTCAGAATGTTATATACAAGCTTTAGGCAATCACTGGCAACCTTACACTTCTCCATATCTTGGCTTGGTAGACCTTCATCTCAAGATATCTGACCTCCCAAAGGGTATCTGGATTGTTATCGCCTTTATTAGACTGTCTTAGGCAAAAGACAAGGAAGTCGCTGATCAATGGATCGTAAAATGTAAAGGTTGCTGCAGAAGGAGATTTCGCATTTTTTTCGCTCTTCAGTTTTTGTGATATTATTATTACTATTAGACACAGTACCTGTCTTCCCACGTACGATTAAAGCCTTTAACTGTCGAATATATGGTAGAACATGTTGTTATTTAATGTGTACATTTTATGGTTTGTATTAGGTGTTCCTGTGTGTTAAGTTTTGGTACGGTTATGCTTGTTAATAAGAAGAGTAGCTACAATAAACTTCCATGATCTCAGCATAATTGTGGATCTGAATAAAGTCAAAGTCAAGTCAAAGTAATCTTTTTTTTTAACATTTTATTCTTCATTCACAATGATACAATTAATGATACAATCAAGTGTGCAAGTAACCATGGTAACAAACAATAACAAAAATAGATTACGTCAAATATACATATACATATAACGAGCTATTATAGTTAGTAAAAGTCAATATAGTCAAAGTAATCTACTATCGCGAATATACTATGACATTGCTCGCTATCGCAACAATCTTGTACTTTCCCCAGGGTTTAGCGTATTTCTATATAAAGGACAAGGCTAATGCACAGTCTGAACGTCATGATTAATAACTACCGAGGAGTTTTAATCGAATCAATATCTAGGCTGTTCCTTAACCTCAGGTACGAAATCCTGCATTGATCGTTTCCTGCCTCTGCTGTATTGAGTATCTCTACATGTCCAATAAATGCCGCAAGACCGAACCACTATACATGCACTAGGTTCCTATAGTCACTAAACGTTTCTAGTAAGGGGAAGTATATGCCATAGATGCCCACTCATCTATGCCATTTTTATACAGTTTAACGAGACAATACGTGCTGATGACACGGAAGCTTTCACGTACACATTTGATGAGCATCAGGTGTCATGCACCTTTCCTATTGGACATCTGAAATTGTCTTCATTCATAGTTAGAGTATAAAAAACCTGTTTCTTCCAGATCTCTTCAGTGTCACTGACGAAGGATAGTGGATTCTATCCGACACGTCTGACCGTTTCAAAACCATATCCAGTTGCTTGAGTAACTACTTTTTGGTGCATCTTATTACCTGGATGACAGGATGTCTAACCTACATTGACGTGTCATGCACCTTTGACTTGTTATTGTGTGGTTTCTAATAAAATTGATAAAAAAAACAGACATCAAACAACTTATTTCTTTTTTAGTAATTTGAACAGAAAAAAAATTTTTTTCCTACCAACATAATTGTTGACATGGTCACAGTGTAATCAAGTGTCATGTAAAGTATCATAACACGTATTTCATCATCATCAAGACGTATTTAATTCACCTTAACGAATATGAAAAGATTGCGGAAAGGTCAAATCTTACGTTCAGTGACCTTTACGACAACTGAATTTTTTCCTGCCTTTAGGCGTTTTTTCCGTACTTTGGAATGTTTGCTTAAATATTCGTTTTCGTGTTGTAGACATTTCAGCATAGCATAGTGCACAGTGTGAATTCGACAAGAAGAACGGGTAGTCCTGTCAAGTGTGCCAGACACCTACATGTTGGGATGATTTATTTCCTGGGTGGCGCTGTATCGACCCCGGATCCTCCGGGGATCTCAACTTGATTATCGGACGATTATTGTCCGTCTACACCTGCCGACACCCCGAATCAATCGTCAACGCGCTGGGAAATTAGACAATTAGAGAGCTACTTACTTCTAGTATGCAAATAAAGCTGGAACCAACTTTGATAGTACGTATACATTGCTACATGATAGAAAAAGGTGCTATCCTTATTCTCATCTCTGGCTATTTTATTTGATATTTTTCTTTATTATACAAAAAATAACGTTTTTCCAATTAGCCCATTGCCTACAGGTTGACCTCCTGACGCTTGGTTGGTTGGTTGATGACACATGTGGTGGGATACAGATTAGCCTGGACAGAAGGAAGTCTTCACGGCAGTTTGCTGAGGACTATTTGATGAAACAAGAAGGGAGGCGCTTAGCGCTTAAACAGCAGGTGGACTCTAATTGATTTTTCAGCTTCAAGGATCCTAAAATTGCCCTTCTCGCAGTTTGGAGCAGGCGCAGTCTGTCTGGAAGCCGGGCAAGTCAGGTTAATCAGAGCCGGTCCGCAGACGCTAGCAGCCAGGCTAAACGGCGTGAGAAACAAGGTTCTACTGGGGAAAACAGTCAGACCAATCACAGAGCCTGGTACATCGCAGGCCTTGGTTTTGTATCCTGTTCTGAGGTGATTCTACTCTGACGAGAACCCACCATAACATCAGGAGCGAGCCTGGTCTACAGGAAGATGTCGTCTGCGTGAAGGTATGTCTGGATTACTTTCTGCGAGCTGCAAATTCTGTGTTATGATGCGCGCACAGCAAGTATAAAAGGTAGCTAGTGCCTTAGAATATTTTTTTGCATGTTTCTTGAGATTTCGTTTACAATTCTAGGAAGGAATAAGGTACTAATATTGTTTATTGCCCTTTTATAACGAGTGGTTGTGAAAAATGCGAATATCGTGACTTCTATAGATAATTGCAGCCCGTTCCCAGATCTTGTGCAATAGATATGTTCAACTCTTACTTGCCCTGGCTGTACGGACGGCGGGCCAACAGTTGACAGCAAGACTAGTCAGCCCGGGCCCAGTAAATTGCACTGTATGCAAAATACACCAAGCAAAGAATACGTTGCCAACTTTACGTCACGGGAATTCATCATAGATGAAACGAATTGAAAAGGATCGAAAATTGCTCATATTTTGTAGTCATTTTGAATGTGTCGTGTTAACCTGGCACACTGTTAAACGACTGTCATTATGAGACATGCAATTATCCGCACTTTGCGCTGCGGGGGATATTGGAAGAGTGTGTAGTGTCAGCAAAAATCCTTGGGACGATTTCACCGAGCCAAAGGCCACGTAACCTGGGTTGTCATTAATCACAAGGTAATGTTCCCCGTATAAGAATCAATGCCAGCCGGGAAAATCTTCACAAAACGACATGCAGAGAAAAACATAGGGTAATGCTGCTTTATGAAGTGAAAGTACAATAGAATCAGAATTGAATGCTGGCGTACTATACCCTGTTACATTTTTCACAATGTGAACACGCACTTCTTTTTACCCTTGTACGTCATGCATTTGTACATATTCGTTCTTTGTACGGATTCATCAAACCGAGCTGCATGTCGAAAATCTCTCACATGCATGATGACGCACAAGATGTGGCTCATTCAATCTATACGAGGGTATTTATTTTTGCCGCCATCCAGCTTTAGTTTCCAGTGATACATGTTGCTGTGCTGACCCGTTTCTTTGTGGGCCACACGGAGTTTAAAGAAACGCTTTCTTGAATCCTTCAATCTCGCGGAAACCGGCTAAGAAAGACACAATGCCACAGCCGTGACAGATGAAAAATGGCGAGATAGTATCACAAGATGTTGCTTCTTTTTGCTCGGAACGTTTCATACGAGAAAAAGTTTATGCTCTTGGCAAGGCGCTTAATCTTGTTCTTGCAGCGCGGTGCAATTTAGATAAGAAGAGCTGGCATCGTGACTGCCTGGAGCGGTAGCGAAATGACATTGTGCCTTCAGATACACACCAGAAATTTTGGGACGAATCGTTCATATTTCCTTACCTATAAGAGGCTTGAGTTGTGAACATTTTCATGCATACACTGAACAAATTCCCCACTCTTACCCACAGGTCGACACGTAGCTACAGTACAGTAGTTGAAATATTTCAGACTTTAGGGCATCGTTCGGGGTGCTCATCTACAAGTGTCAAAATGAAGCCATATAGAGTCTTCGTGCTCAGATCAACAGAATACGTTTTTAAATGGTCGCTATTTCCTTATACAGTAGAAGCCAGTTAATTGCACATCGGATTAACGCACACTTCTGTTAACCGCACGGAATCCCCAAATCCCTCACCGGTGTGGCCCAGCTGAATAACTTCGCATTATTGCACCAACCGGATAATTGCACGAAACTCACTGGCAAATAGGCCGTGCAATTAAGCGGCTTCTACTGTATCAATGTTTTATCCAGGGTACAAAGATTTAAGAGAAATGGTTTTCAGATCTGCTGTTAGAATATAACGCCGACCTCTCGAAACTTATCCAACTCTACCGTATGAATATTCCTGGACTTAGGATAGTTTTGTCTCCATGACGTCATCACTACATCCTCATAACAATAGACAACGTATTCTACTTGATTAGCTGAATATTGGTCAGTTTGGGTTATTATCTACATATATATGAGGGAAAACTCATCATTAATGTTATTGAATTATGTTATGTGTCTGTGCTATGGACGTTTGATGTATACTTGCAAAATATATTGTTGACTAGCCTAGAGTTTAAAGTGATACTACATATACATGTAACTGTAAATCTTTTGACGTTGAATATTTACATATATATGCGCGTTTGTAAAGCTTGATATATTTAGCGTTGGAAACATTCAATGATGTAGATCTTGTTTGGACTGGGAAGGCACGGGATACGGCAATGCAGTTTATGACCAGATCTACAGTCTTTTTTTCATTCTTATAGCTAGAGGTAGTTGATATATTGGATACATGATGCCCAGCAAACATCTTATGTCATTTCATTTCATTTCGATGGCAACTTTTGTTTGTGGTCACGGCCCGGGGCGATTTTATTATTTCTACTACAAAAACAAACATTTCTGAACAAATGTTCAGTAGTAATTTCCTACACAATGTTTACCCAACGGCAACGTATACAACTCCAGTCTTGGTCAAAGAAAGAGCAATCAGTATTTTTGTTGTGTTGGTGTACACAGTTCATCCTTGCTTCGTAATGTTTATTGGTAAAAACAACAACTATGACGTGCATGTTTCGTCTTTTTTTCCAATTCCTCGCTTGTATTCGTTCAAACCGAAACATTGAGTACAAAGGAAGAGATTACGGAATGAAAAATGGCGCTCTTCGTTTTACAAATTTCATGCTGCTTCAAATACTATCTCCGATGAAGACGTTATATGGGATGCTGCATATACAAATACGCGGGCTGTTGCAGGTTGACATTATCGTTTGCTTGATTTATACCTCATGGGTTTCTCAGTCGTAAGGCTGAATGGCGCATAAAGGAAATAAACCCAGTGAAGAATGGCCGCTTTACGCACAAAGTTGCGCCGCGATAAGGCCGAGTCGTCATCGCCCGGGGCCACGGTCGAATGGAGGATTAGTTCCGAGGAATATGAGCCGCTGCCTTCTCCATTTGCTTTTTGGTATCTTGGTGAAGAGAGAAACACACGAGCATGTCTGAAAACGGGGGTTTTAGGGTTTATATTACTCATGAGGCCTGCTCAAGGTAATGTGGAGTCTCTCCAGAAGGCTACCATGCTACCCCTGCTAGTTGGGGAATGGTTTTCCTTGGTTTGAGGTGTAGAACCTAGGGAGTGAAAATGCGTCATCCAGCGGTACGCTGTCAGTGTTGTTCCGGACCTCGTGTTGACACAAGGTAGTCCGGTAGTCATTACCGTTTTAAACCGTTTCCTAATGCCCGGTCACATGTCGATTTTGTACTTTTGATCAGACTACAAGTGTTAGAATCTAGAGCACATGGCACTTAAAAATTATAAACTTCTTTTTTTAGGGCTAAATCATTAGGTACCTAGGAGTAAGAGTTGATAGATGCCAATAGATCATACATCGATACATCTGAAGATCAATTTAAGATGTGACTTTGACCAGTTGATTATAACGATTGCTTTCATTGCATCAAGACTATTTAAACCATGGTAACACTCGATAATGAAAAGGTAATAATTAAAGTTCAAGTTTTGATTCTTAAAAGCATCCAGGTTATCATGTACTTGTGATTAGAAAGATGAAGGGACTACAGGAGGTCATCAATATGTTATCCTGACATTTACTTGCTGGAAAATTGCGTCCATTTTTCTGGCTTTTAGAATCTATGTACGACATTGATGTATCAGTGTACTTTGATAGAAAAACCCATTTCTATAACCTTCTGTCCCAGAAAATCCTACAGTATTTCGAAACAAATGGGAAGGTCGGCCAGGATTTAGCCTATCACATGGAGTCAAACTTTTTAAGTGCAGGGATCTAAGTGCACTTATAACTTTAAATACTTTGAAATATTCTACATGATTAGTACGATGGTTCTTCTGTTAACGTAAGCCACGTACATGCCCAGAAAGCATCACTACGTCATGACATAGTGAAACATACATATAAGTTAAACGATAATATCTGCATCAACTTGAGCAAACTCATCTTTTTGTAAAAGCTGTGGTCTATGGATGCTGCGTGGTGTGTGCAGTGGTAGGGGCATCAATTCCCATATACAAATACCACAGACATTTAACGAAAATAAGTTTTTGCTTTGCTTTCAATCATTAGCAATTCAGCTTCTTCTCAGCATCTATATACATGTACATACAAACGAACCAGGCCAAATAATCTAAAAAGGCCCCAAATCTGTTTAAGTTTGTCGTGCAGATCTTCAACCAGACCGCACTGGCGTGTCTTCACTTCAATACAGAGGAATAAACATGTAGGAATCAAACTAAAGTTGTTCATGTAGCCAGAGCAAATACATAATACCTATGATTAGATTGCCCAATGAAATACGTTGCGGGATAACGTTTGGCGTTCTGACGTTGCAATGTCGAGGTCAAGATATGGAATATGCTTCGTAACACCATAAACAAAGCACTCATGATACACGTCATCTTCAAGGACCGTACTGGATGTGACAGGTGGGCAGATGCCTAATGCTACTGCATCGTAGACGGATGACTTTGCATTACCAGGCTTGGCGCTTGGTTTCCTCAGAAGCGGCATAGTGACAAAAATGCCAGAGGCTTATCTGGGCGGTGCAACCATGTTTTGTAGAGCTCCATCAGAGGTAGGCTGTAAATAAAGACATCAGAGACAGAAAGAGGACAACAGCGCATAACTTATTCTGAAGAGTCATATATTGGCCATAAAGGGAACGTAGAGCATCTCCTGTTGGTCAATAAATTGCTTGATTAATTCTAAACATAAACGTGCTATCCCATAGACTATAAAAGTGTTATTCCACAAGGACTATATCACACAAGGATACGCATGTCATAATCAGCTTTTATAAGCTATACATAAACTTTCTACTTGATGGTTACAATAATCCTGACATCATGAATATGGTTGTCTAATAGGTAAATTTTGTCAGTGATTGATAAATGACATTGTTCGAATATTCCAGCCAACTTTTCTTTTGTTATGAAACTAACTACCATCTATATCATCGAATCAGTTTTTTTTACAGATTAACGTTACATGAGCAGAGGTAGGGATTCCGTAGCACAGATTATCCATCCCGAGTTTCGCTAACTCTCTGTGTTATGTGCTGTTCTGTGACTTTAAAGTTGCGTCCGATGGTGTCACGGTGCTGTTATTGATGGCTTTGGGCATGAAGATTGATTTAGCCAAGTCCAGCGTGAACCCTAGCTCGCCGTACGCAAGATCTGGTCGGATAAAACTGGCCACGGACAGTTCTCCATCCCTTACTCAACATCAACTATTCCGTAACACCCTTAGGAGCATATTCATAAGCTAATTCGGCGATTTCATATAACCATGAAATATTTTAAGCTTATGCAAAAGAATTCTAGATTTACATATTCGGTACATAGTGATGGTTACTGTTATATGTACTGATCAGAAGTTCTAATATGAAAACATTGAAAATCCTTAAATTACTAGCAAGTCTAATTGTGACATCTCTGTCTAGTTACGTTACGTTCTATGCCCAAAATACCAATAACAACAGGTTTGCCATTGATGACTTGAGAATATATATTTGTTTATGAAACTTGAACATTCACTAGTACTTTCTTCAACATTTGACTCGCTACCATTGCGGCAATACGACGAATTTATTGTAGAATCTAAGCAGCATCCTACGTTGTGAGTGTGGCTTTCCGCGCCTACTGTATCTGACGGGTTGGACAACAGCATTAGCTGGTCGGATAAGTGCGTTGAATCCCGATGGTCCAAATGTTCTATTACCTTGGAACACGTTGATTGTGCATCTCGCCTGTAACCCCCCACAGGACGTACGGGATCATATACTGCACTTACTTCATTGTCTAGTGGAGTTCTCCACTGAGGGATAAAGGCAGGCCTATTGCCAAGGATGCGTTGGTAGGGAACTCCTCGACAGCCTGTACATTATGGCATTAGCTACGTGTGTAACGGTGTATCATGGCGATCCCTGGAGTCAACTGTGTAGGAATTTCGTCAAAATTCTGATCATTCATTTATTTCAGTCATTCAATGCATGTTCTGCTCGTTATCTCCCACCACTATCACTGGAGCCAAATGCATCGACATTTCGTGGAAAACAAACGCAGTATTGCACTCAACTGAAATGAAAACGTTGACAAAATCAGGTTATTGATATTGCAGAAGATATCTAAAAATCATCGGGGAAAAGTACATACTATCAGAAAAATCATTCGTAAAAAGATATTTGCTTAGCTTAATTGCGGTAGCATGAAAGATTCCTAAATAAACATGCTGGAAACGACGTAGGGCGAACGAAATTTGAATTGGAAAGAGTGATTCATGAGCCTACAATTTATTTATTTAGCTGTATCCAAGCTTTGATGTAGTGCCTATGATATGATTACGCGCACCATTTCTGGTCGATGAGGAAGACGAAGAACTTATTAGAGAGCATTTCCAATTCAACTTGAAAGACAGTTTTTGATGGTGAGGCAAAGTCACCCTTCCGATATTCTCTGGTGTACATGCCAACTATATACACGCGTTTGCCGTCACGAACTTAGCATGGGGGTACTTTTACACAAGGAATGACGTTAGTGCTGGTTGTGACGACGGTTGGCACTAAAGGTGGTATGTCACATGCAATTGGGGTACCAATGCGGCACTGCGGGGTTCGACAAATTACTCAACAAATATCAGAGAAGGTGAACGAATGTTCTTACGTTTGGTGTATTCTGATGTCTTCTAAGTCATACTTTTACGCAATATCTGAATTATAGAAAAATCAGCGAAAACAACACAACAGTGCCGCAGCTAGTGAACAAACCCAGCAGTGCCGCACCGGTGCCCCAAGTGCACTATAAGCTGTTCCCTGAGAGTATGGGCGGCCAACAGAGCCAGGCGATCTATAGATGGAGAGGAAGATATCATGTTCATCGTGTCTTAAACGGAAACGGATTGGGAAACTGGTCGTTGCGATTTGAAAGCAAAAATACTGCACAGTCTTCCGAATCTTTATCTCCAAGACATATCATTTGTAGATTTATCAACCGATATTGCGTGTGCGATGCACGTTTACTGTAAGTATGGGTGGATTATGCAATGGTGCGCCAAACTAGTTCGGTAAAGGGAAAATGATGAAAAATGACCAGTGCAAACACTGTTGATGTCACAGGGATCCCAATGGACTGATTAATTTGCAAAGTGGTACAGAAACCATCCCTGAATATGATTAGAAAATTGGATTTGTAAATTGGCACTTGTCGTATGTTGTGGATTTGTCACTTATTCTTGGCGCAGAGTTTTCACTAGATGAGGAAACAGCTTCCGCTTAAGCAAAGCTACATGATCCCAGATGACAGGAGTTATATATCATCGTACGCAATCAGCAAGCCCTTCTACCAGTGTATATAATCCACTTGGCGGCATAGAGATTTATATCTTACAATCTACCCACTTGAAGACCAGACTTTTTGGTGCGTTGCGTTTCTGCGGTCAGTTTTCTGAATTCCTGCGTCTGCTTACGTTGCTTGATCCATTCGTTCCGAAGGAGTTGGCCTGAAATAATGCGTTACTGTGTTTCAGACAGATATTGGAGAGGAATGGCGGAACAAAAAGGTTAGAAATCAATGAGACAGAACAAAAGCAAATAAATTAGATAACATGTTCAGAACGAAATTTTGAAAGCTGTCTGTCGCATCGGACAAGTCTGAAATAGTGTTTGTATTGAAAGATATTCATAATTCTCTTCAGCTTTAATCTAAAGACAATACGTAATGTCGACGTGTGTTATATCAATTACATGTAGCCTATAAAAGCTCGCCTGCTTTGAATTTCAAACGGAAAAATATAATCATCTTATGCTAAAGCACGTCAATCTGTTGTAGCATATCACAACTGGTATGACATTTCAGTCAAGACTAGATAAAATATTTCAGATAGGCAAAGGTGGGATTTGTAATCACTTTCGGTGCAAGTCATTCTAAGGCGCTGACAGTACTTTCCACATGTGCATCTTTGTCCAATGTACTTTTTATATGATGTCCTACGTAATCGTTAATAAACTGAAGTGACAAGTCTAATCACTATGCAACTTCATGGTTTTCCAGCACACAGACATACTTAGTAAAGTTTAAACACATTTTGTGAAGACAGTTTTTATGCTACACGTCACAATAGTTGTAGCGGCACGATGAAATGCCGTATCTGCTAAACGCTACACTATTAAACTATGATAGCATAGATAAGTCGTACGTCTTGGCTTTTTATTACGTTCGTTATACATAATTGGTGACAGAAATGTACAACCGTTACGTCAAATAAGACAGAAGTGATTCGTCATGTTTTGACAGCCAGGTGTTGTTATTACGTGCATTTCATTTGTGAGTTTATGAGCAAATATAGGAAATGAGAGTGATATAAGCAAGTTGATACATTTGATTAAGTCCTGTGCATGTGCAATGCTCCTAGAGGACGTTTTATGACTTTCTCCTCTTTCCAGTCACAAAGCAATCAAAACTCTATAGTATGTAAAGAATGGCTGACCTTTTCATCAGTTTGTACGCTATAAATATAGTTTCAATCTAGGGATCTTACGTATTTTACGTCATTCTATAAGTTACAGAGGCATTTATCAAGAAACGTCATCCCAATAACTGCATACTTGAGACAACGTCTTTTCCCAAGTAGAGCAGCAACGACTTGACTAATGCTTCCACGAGGTATGATTTATCGAGTGTTGTGTTTTAGAGGATCATGCGATTCTAATCGCATAATTGAGTCCTTCATCAATTTTCGTGATCATAATACCGTTATCTGCCCAAACCGTCTGCCGTTGCTAATGCGTTGCCTTTGTTTGTTAATCTGACATGTATATCTTCCTATGATACATTGAGTTAAGCTATGACTAAGTACTGTATGTATTTTTGTTTCTGAGCATCAAATTCCTTTTCTTAATTATGTGCTTATTTGGTAGGGTACGGGGAAACAATGGAAATGATCGTGTCAGAAGTCGCAGCACTCCGTTACTGATACGGAAAAGATGATAATGCCGCATGAAGTAAAGGGATTAAGAGGACTGAAAGGTATTTGAGGTCTTAAGTTAGTATGTTTAGTACTGTCTACTACCATCAATCAATCTCCATCATGACTGTGGGAAGACGATTCCGATATTAGGAGGAATGGTTGTTGACGTCAGACGGAAACGTCGTACAGTATACCGGAAAAACCGATTCTGACCACGGTAATCGGATTCCGGAAACATTACTATACGAGCTCTGTTGGTGAATTGGTGGAGTATAGCCAAAGATGGACACCTTTATAGTCATGATTGGCACATGTGCAAACAAAAGTATGATGTGGTTATAAGTGATATTCCATTCCCACTGCTTTGTGGGTAATGATGAAAGTTCATCTGAGTTTGTATAAAACACTGTAGAAAAGTTGAACTGAACAGCTGCAATCTTTGTCAATGAATGAGGAATCCACTGCTTCTGTGACGTCACGTTATGTAGATACCACACGTGACTCGGTGTGCAGTGGATCATAAGTTGCAGGAAGTCTATGGCGCCATCCGTCTAATGAGTTTTATTGCTGGCCTGATACATAAAGTATAACATGTACTTTGAAGCCTCAATCCAGGATGATGCATTTCTGTCACGACAAAGAAAATAATAACTTGTCCTATCTAAGGCTTGACAGTTTTTCGTTGAAAACATTGAATAAACCTTTTTTTAAAGTTGTTAATTGCTCTTAAGTCCCCAATGCACACGGCCATATTACTGATAATTAACCACACGGTTTCTAATTTTCAAATAAAACAATTCTGTATCTGCATCTATATCTATATAGCCGGTATAACCGCCCTTCGGCGTAACACACCCCTTTATTGGGATGAATGAAAAACTTGTGTTGTTATAAAATTCCTTATTGTTTATTCGGTTGCAATGTTTACAATTTATGAAGAATATGTGCATAGAAAATGGGTAGAAATCCACAGAGATAATCACCCCCGGGCATTTTCTTGATTTATTCCCGAACGACATTAATTAATAGAATATCATAAACGTGTAGAGGAACAATCTCGAACATGCCCAAATTGATATGAGAATATGTAAAGATAAAAAGAAATAATAAGACCAGCAGTCAAAATATGACAGATTGCACTAATTTCACAGCAGCGAGTTACTCTGCTTTGGTACTCGGTTAATGAAATTTACATATAGATAACAGCAATGCTTTTGGCAATGGCGCCATTGCTCTTGTAACTGAAGGCAAAATGAAATACTCCACGGATGTTAAAGGACGCCATAGATCGTAGATACTTCGTATATCGCAGTCATTTTCCACAACGAAACTTTTCTCGCTGTTGGTTACCGTAGTGTGGACAAATTATCTGAACTAACATTACATTTACTCATTTTTGAATGCTAGATTCAACCTGTGACTTCGTAATGTATCCTCTCCCAGTCTGTGCAATTTCGTCTGTTTTACCTGACAGGCTTATTATCAAGTAGGGATACATACACCATTTTGAGTCGAGTTTTTCTTTTATATGGTGCATACGGAGCAAGATATTTGTTGAGACCAAAATGGATCACACTTGTAACTGCATCCGATCACCCAAATCTTTGTGTTCCTGCTGACAATCCTATTTTTGAGAAACTACGGTTTGTACAGATTGAAAATCATCTCAGAATTGGTGCGTAGCGTAAGCCAGTTTCCATTCCTGCCAAGATTACTTAATTCTAGATCTACTATTTAATCTGGAGAGTATGAAAAGACCCGACGTTTCAGTTTGACGCTAACACAGAGAGAATTTAAATTTCTGCCCTGTTGTGTTTGATCAAAGAATCATGCTGGATACATAATTTTATTACTTAAAATAGCCACTGAACAATCTTTTATGCTTTGTTGTAACATGCGTTATTGTTTCCAGACTGTGATTGGCCACTTATATAATTAATTCTATGATGGCGTAGGTTCAACAATTAGTAGAAAAACACTTATATTGTGATGAGAAGTCGACACACCATTCAACACGACACATCTGATGAATAACTTCATGAAGCTATGACAAGCCTTTTTTTAGTATTTTGCTAGTTAGGTTGGAAAGACTTTTGACTTTGTCTTCATTCAGATCCACATTTAGTATAGTACACAAGTGTAAGACTCCCTGCTTGTTGAGTAGCACATCACGTACATATGCTTCTTTCTCACGGCATCGGACCCCACGCGAGGTGATTTGTTGGGACGCCAGATGGCGGTCGGCGAGAGGAGGCAGCAATCCTCCAGGTGTTCCGCTTGACATTTAAATCGAAGGAAATGTAAGTAGAGGCGGCATGGGGTCCCGTACAAGTACTCCGATGAACGGAAGAATAACCATAAATAACTTCTTAGCCTGGTGTACGAATCAATAAGGGACGCGCAGAGTTGTATGACAACTGAGACTTAATGGATTGTCCTTGTCACCAGAACGACCGGGGAAGATATGTTTGTGGCCGCACGGCACGAGTGCTCTATAAATGCCAATGCTTTGTAAAGTTTGCACTGTAATGTGTTCACATGCATTAACGTTAGGTACGTATATGTCGTCTATACAAAAATTTTATCTTATAATGGATTAATGAGTAGAAGTTTTTTAATAGCAGCCGTGCATAAGCATGAAGCATCGGAGTTGATAAGGTGGAAAATATTGTAATGGCAGGCTATCCATATAGACTATAAATGGCAATATTACGGAAGATGGGTGCTGTAAATGTAATGATAATGATGTGTTCATGCAAGAGGCAGGTAATAAAGGATGCGACCAGGGCAAAACGGTCCACCGTCCCAATGACATAGGTCTCTTGAGCTATTTTTGGCACAGTTCAACTTTTTTCTCTCACTCATGATCAGATGCGAAGCAAAACTGTTTATTTTGCCGTTCGAAGTTAACCTTAAACAGAATCCTTGATTATACCTATTTTCAGTGCGCTTAATTTCAAACATGCTGTTTTATTAGGTTCAGATGATGAGAACATGCAGATTACCATAGATCAATTAAACAAAATTAGTTCATTAATGCGGCGTAATTAGCCGCAATATGGATTCATCTTAATGATTAGTTTCCTTCCTGTGATCATGTCCTAATGGGTGCATACGTCAACCCGCAACTTCCGATGGGAGATTACAGGAACACGAAGTCAGATAAAAGAACGGGCTTTAATTGAAAGGTGAGGTGAACCTCTAGCCTCTACCAGGCTCCGTGGATCGGTAGAATCATTATCCTCACCACGAGTGGACTTCAAAGAACATAGCGACCCCGCACAGGCTTCGTGGTGATGAAACGTACTCTTCTGGCCGGCTAACTTCCCTATCGTACTATAAACTCTACTTGTCCAATTTCTACAATTAGACCACCGATCCACGAAGCCTGGTGGAGGCTGGTGAACCTCGGAGCTCCTCAAGAATCCATATATGAAACTAGTAAAAGGTTACTGTTAGTCCCATAGCCTTTATATGAAGCCGTATGGGGTAGTAGGTTGTTATCCATTGAGTTTAGGGCACGGTGTTTGGAAACGGAGGCATGAACATCTGGGAGGAGTAAGGAAAGTCGTGTAAAGGGTCTTTCCCAAGGGCACGACATGGGGAACAAGTCGGGGGATTCAAACCCAGTACCTCTGGGTTCTGGTCCGAACATTCTAATCGTTACGCCAATACGATGTCATAAGTAATTACCTGTACTGTTGATGGATGCGAATAGATAGAAATTCCTAAGCTTTGTACACGTTTTGTAAATTGGAAGAGGTGCAGTTTAACAGGCACGTTAGCAAATTCTTCTAGGATAGTAGACTAACGTTGCAATGATGTAATTTCATTACCCTGGTGGTAAGGTAAAATAATGTAAATGACACAAGGTGACTTGTATCGCAAAAGTCAATGAAAAATTAACACATTATATCATAAACCATTTTCTTAGCAGGAGGACTGACAATAATGCACTTTTGGTTCACGTAATGGCTGTTTTGCCGACAGGGGAGGGGCAATTATGTAGTTGTTGATACTAAATATCAAGAGTTACAATCCACTGCTATTGCCAAAACATAAAACTGTGGGATATCAGACATATGTATTTGTCATCATTGAGGTAAAGGTTGTAGCAGGCAGCATTAGCCGAATACTATATGACTTAATTGATTCTGCGCAGTAATAAAACACATTGTAGAATCACTGCAGTAAAGGTTTGAGTTAAAAGCACCATTTCGATTGAAGACACAGCTACAGACCAATGCTTTCCATCACCTTAGAGGCAATTCTGCCCCCCCCCCCATTCCACTTCTTTTCAGTCATTCATTCTCATTTTGCATGACATCCAAATTATAAAGTCAATAGTTACACAAATACAAGCGAAGCCAGGTCACAGCGAGATCGACGTCAAGTGGAATAAAGGCTTAACATTTCAACACGTTTGTCTTGGCAGCGTTACGGAGAACTGACATCGACCTTCAGAATGTAAGACTAGATTATTTCTCTCCCAAGCCGTTGAGAAAGAAAGCTGTAACCTTTAGTTTTGAAAGAAGGCCACGCTCACGGCCAGAGCAGGTAAATCAGAACCGTGACGAACTCGTCAACATTCTAAAGTGGTCGTTAACGACCCGAGTGATTTCATACTCCGAGGTTTGACATGTCTACCTCCTGTTTAATAACGTTGCTCGGCATGTATGAAAACAGCTCAAGACTGAGAGTTCCGCCAAGTCGTGAGAGGAATATCGTCTGCACATGCTGGCTCAGATTCATCAGAAACTGTCACTGGGAGATGATGGATAAGAGAAAGCGGCGTCAACATTTCGGTACTGAGAGTCACGATTTCATCAACAGTGTAGCTCAATGCATAGGAATGCTGTCTTGCAGACTTTTTAATGATAATGGTTGGGAGGAACGGCCAACGGTACAGGCTACCTTTCGATGAAACTATAATATTTGTTGCTTTTTTGTAGCAGTGTAAGTTACTGGAGTCTTCGTCAGAATTCACGCATAGGTTTATGATACTGATTAATAGGAGTTATAAAGAAAACAACTCCATCTGCTTTTAGCGATATGACCTTGAAACCTGACAGTTGAATGCGTCGGCGATGTAAAATACTTGTAGGGCGAACACAATATACCATATAATTTTCCACCCTCTATGGCAGATTGGCAAATGAGTACCGTATTTGGTTGGCAAGTATCGCCATACATGTATACTGTTATTATTTGCACGTTATATATATATATATATATATATATATATATATATATATATATATATATATATATATATATATATATATATATATATATATATATATGAGACAATCAGGCCCACGCTGGGGATACATTAGGATGATGTTGGTTTACACTTGTATATGGCAGGTTCACCTAACATCCGTATCGACCTAGCCATTCTATTCCACCCTAATGTCAAACGGTATCCATCGCAACCATGGCAACAGTTTATGAAGTAAGCATGGGTGCTACTGCTAGAAAGACTGAAGACGCATGTTTATTCATGTCGACAAATGATGCAAGCACTGAGCATTACCAACGTTTATGTCTTATATAAATCCTTATCCTTTTACTTAGAATATTTGACATAAGGGAGATGGCCAACGTAAGCAGTGAATCCTTGCATCCCGAAGATAGAGATTGGAGCAACCACCCAGGGTTTTGGCCACTAATATGAGAACCGTAAACGGTAACTCAATATGATTCTGTCATCGTGCAGCTGAATGTACATATACTAGTAGTAAGAAACAAAAGATACAAAAATGGCAGTTCTGCTGCAGTACCAAGGGAAGCTGCCACGAAGACCACAAAAGACTTTGACCTTAGTATTCATAATACCATTTAGGTCAAACACACACAGAGAGACAGAGAGAGAGAGAGAGAGAGAGGGATATATATATATATATATATATATACATAGAGAGAGAGAGAGAGAGAGAGAGAGAGAGAGAGAGGGGGGATATATATATATATATATATATTAGAGAGAGAGAGAGAGAGAGAGAGAAAAGAGAGAGAGAATCCTTCATATGATCACTCTGTCCTACCTGTAACTCGCGGTTATTTCAGGAAGCTATAAAAAACAAACTCTTTTAGTCTCGCTTAAGAAACGCACCGCCAACCTGGTGACGTCGCTCCCCACGGTTTCTATTATCCGGTAATCCATAAGTGACGCCTGCTCATTCAGATCCGCTGTTAGGGGATGGCAAACCGTCAGCGGCAGGTGGCAAATCACTGTCTCCGGAAGACCTTTCAATATAGACAATCATCTGGGATATGCCTCAGCAGTCAGCCACTCCCGAGGTCCCCCTCAAACGAGCAGCTCCTGACCCGTTGACAATGACATTGGCGAGCTTCTACATTACATAGCTGTAATTCGTGAGCTTTGCATTGTATTTATCACCACGCAATCAACGGCAGAATGATTCAAGTGACTGATAATACCATTTGAAAGATTAGTGTATCACAATGATCGGGTACCGAAGCACCGGTTTACTTCGTTGAGTATTCTGACCACGATGTTGCTTTGCACCTTTTGTTTTGCTTTTTTAATGTACTGTATATTGAATTCATGATTCTTAAAGCCTTCTTTTCTGATTGTTAAAGCAATATTGCGATACGACTTGCTTTTGTCGTGTACTGGATATCAAATTAATGATTCTTAAAGCTTTCTTTTCTGATTGTTAAAGCAATATTGCGATACGATTTGCTTCCTTGTGATGTACTGGATATTGAATTTATGATTCTTAAATCTTTCTTTTATGGCTGTTGAAGCAATATGGCGAAAAGATTTCTGCATTTATACATTGTGTACGCAATATACGTAACTATTTCGAAATGTATGTTTATCAAGACAAATCAAGACAAATTGATTGTCTATATCAAAATTTAGGTCATATCGATTATACATATCTATAAAGTGTGACAAAGTGCGCGAATATTGAGTTCAACATGGGCTGACTAAAGTTGATGCATTGTAATAAAGCATACATCATGTTCCTGTGATGTTGTTGCGAACATTCAGAAAGTGGTTAACCTGATCCGGAAGAAAGCAACATTACTCATGACATATTTTTGAACCACCAAATTTAACATCACCCTGAGAAAAGACATTCTGAAATGCAACAACAGTGAACAGCTGACTTTAATTTTCATATTGTGTATCATCATTCAGCTTGACAACTTGAGATTTAGCAGTAAAATAAGTTCACATATACCCTCTGTTAGTAAAAGGGCAAATTTCATGAACAAATATAGCTGGCAACAAAATGTTGTGAAACACATCTTATACCTCTTATCTCTGTTAGTTCTGTCACCATTTCTTCTCATAACTGATGAGGCCACTGTTTCTTTCTATTTCCTTTTCTTTTTGTTTGGCTATTTGGTCCCGATGAAACTCACAATCGCAAGTTTGTTTTGCTGTATGCCCCAACATTCAAAGGGTGACAATTGAGAGGATTTCTTTCTTGATTGAAGCTAGAACTCAAGGTCATAGAAATGACGCCACACAGACCGTTCCAAATACCGTTTCCAGGTCGTTAGAGATGCAGTTGAAAGCGGCTTATCGCAGACCTTTTATGACTGTGCTTCACGGAGGTAGCAATCATAAGGCGTCTTGATTATATTACTTTTCCTATAACGCCTGATGATGATGGTGACGCTGATATCCCACTACAGACTGAGATATATCCTCTGTACATCCATGCCACGGTGGATTCACTGAACAGAAAGACTATATAACGATATAAATCTACCAAGACCTGCGGAGTTCCTTTACTACCGGGCCTCAGGTGCCATTCTCGTCCCCAATCTTAAGGTAAGCCATTGACACTGTACGTTTCAGCGGATCTTTATTATCCGATAAGAACCTATCATAGATATTCATTGCTCCCTAATTTCTGGGATCGGGAGTTTTTTCACAGCTGGATTAATTGAACTGATAGTTATTCGCCACATAGAATAGACATTTTGGAAGTTTCCTATAGAAACGTAGGTTACAGTTTTGATGCGATGTTGTTAATTCTGGCTATCGAACAACTATACATGGAACATAGAATAGACATTTTGGTAGTCTTCTATAGAAACGTAGGTTAGAGTTTTGATGCGATGTTGTTAATTCAGGTTATCGACGAACTATACATGAAACATAGAATAGACATTTTGGTAGTCTCCTATAGAAACGTAGGTTACAGTTTTTATGCAATGTTATTAATTCTGGCTATCGACGAACTATACATGAAACATAGAATAGACATTTTGGTAGTCTTCTATTGGAACGTAGGTTAGACTTTTGATGCGATGCGCGATGTTGTTCATTCTGGCTACCGACAAACTATACATGAAACATAGAAAAGACACTTTGGTAGTCTCCTATAGACACGTACGTTAGAGGTTTGATGCGATGTTGTTAATTCTGGCTATCGACGAACTGTATGTCTTGAAGAGGCCTCCATTGACTTTGAAGGCTCTCGTCTCTATTCCTTACTCTTGCTTCAGTTGTTTTAGTCCGAATCAGCTCAACTCGTAATTGCACCAAATGGGACCATGTCATTTTCATCATCAGTAGACATCATCAATGCCATCGTCTGAAGGTGAAGGCTGAAGAACATCTATCTTGAATATCAATCAGCACATTAACGATGAAAATCGAAGATCATGTCGTAATGGGAACGTCAGGTAACCATTACGTCTCGGCATTATCTCTGGCGGAGGGCTTTTGAAAAGTCTCTTCAAATACATCATCGATATTCAAACTATAGCTCCGTGCTTTATTCGCATGAGTCCGCTTCAAACTTGGCATTTGGAGACCGATACATCTCTATAGCGCTGAGCATATCTACAATACCATCGGGAAATGACTTAGCATATACTCACAGCCAAATGTCACTGAAGCTTAGAATTAAATTGCCAAATATACGTCAAAAGACAAAAAAAGGATATCATTTAAACTGGACATCTCTGTTAATATCATTGTAATTTACCAAGCACTTAACACGGCTTTATTACGCTTTGTATACATCACATATCGGTACGTTGAGGTCCACATATGATTGAACAAACTCCTTGTCATTTCTTACGCAAAGAACCTTATTCCTTAAGTCGTCAATATGCGGCAAAATCAAAGCGTCCGCGACTTTCTCACTAAGTGTCCGCCTGCGGGTGTACACGGGGTCACGTTAAAGTCTGCCCGAATGATTTACCGTCCCGGGCCTTGGAGGACGAAAGGACATGTCAAAAGGTCAACGGCCAGAACACATAAAGGTGGTGCACTGTTGACGGAGTGCACAAGGTCGTACGGCCGAAAAGTAGTTTGTAAGAAGATTTACACACTGGGATATTTCTTTGAAACATCGATATCATGAACGAAATTAACTTAATAGTGTAAGTGGCATGGAGTGAGCTCTCTGTCTCTGAAAACATGAAAATAGCTTTATCTTGAGTTTTTAGGATAGTAGTAAAAGTGGGGGTCATTGTAAAAAGCACGATAATGGTTTCACCTTGAGTTATGTGTTAGCAATAACAGCATATCACCGGGTTCCCTGCTGTCCATTACCGCATGTAGCAGGTTATGTTGTGGAGAGACCCTACCCTGGATGGGGTCAGAGGGCGCAACCCGCGCGCGGACCTTCTGGCCGCATGTGAGGACTGGAAGAGATACCTTTAATACATTCCGCATTTATTCCGCCATTAGGTCCCACTGTTTCGTGTACATTGGGTCATGATCTGTTAAAAGGGCCATGTTTGTGTCAATGTTGTGGATGATTTTATGCAACAAGAATACTAAGCAAGATTGGGGACTAGTATGTGCTTCTAAACAAGTCAGAATACTTGGATCTGATATTTCCATGAAGCATGTATGTACTGTAGACTTGAGACATAAATCATTTTGTATCTCTTTCTAAAAAATAAAAGCGAACGAAAATGAATAGGCTTACGATAACAAATGATAACCATCGCAATGACGTCATCACGTTTTGCTTTGTATCATATTTTTATATAAAACAACTTTTCGTCCATCCCAAGAGATAATTCAGAACCATCCTCCATCCCATGAGATAATAAAGAACCATCTATCGACTCTAACGATGCCATTTTGTACCACATCATTTGTCGTGATGTGTGTCAAGCTGAGTATGGAAGTACATCCGTCCCCATTCAGCCTCCCGAGCAACCATGACCTCCTGTATCATCCCAGCAGGACATCCATTACTCAGTTAGTAGGTACGGCCCAAGGGGAGTGAACAACACGCTACTGAAGTTGGGCGTGAGGAAAGAGTGCTAAAAACACCGCACGAAATGTATTTACAGCCTTAACAGATTTATAGCCTTTTCCATCTTTCCTTGGATAATCTTTGATAGTAGTCTTGACGAAAGCTTCTAGTTAGAAATAGCTACTAAAACAGGTACATGCAGATAGAACCCACGTTAAAAGATTTATTGCATTAATGCACTGCAAAGGTCCAAAATGCTCATCGTCGTAAGGTTAAGATAGCGATGGACCATGGATCCGGTTTTATAACTCTGGGTATTAGACGATTTTCCGATGCTCAAATGGCATTCACTCTGTGGCCTTGCAGAAGGAGAAACATTAGCGCTGTAACCTTTATATTTTGCACTAGGCTTTGTGTAATGGATGGTGGTGGTGCCAGGAGCTTAACATGTGGAATATTAGAATTTGGCGTACTTAGCATGCTAGACCACCAGGCGCCCGCCATGTTCATCCGCAGATATCTGAGGGATACCGTCGCCAGGTGGCAACTGCAGTGGTGGCCGCAAAACGTGTCGCTGTCGTGAACAGTTAGCCACAAGGGCTTGTGGCCATTAGGCATGTGCCAGCTGAGGAAGTACGCCCGAGGGTCACTGGTGCCGAGTGTGCAAAGCAGAGGTGTTACCATGAATTTCTTGATGGTTCTTGCTTAATTTGCTCGGACAGTGTGAAAAGCAGAGGTGTTACCATGAATTTCTTGATGGTTTTTGCTTAATTTGCTCGGACAGTTCCGATGATTCGTGATCTACAGATTTCTTAGGATAAGAATATGGCAAATGTATTGGTTTTGTATGTTTGTCAGGGTGTCAAAAAAAACAACACGGGTAAGTATAGAATTGGTCAGTATAAGACATTAATGTTGAAATCTCAATCTTATTTTAACACAGATTACTGAGATACATGCATCATGACACCATGATAGACAATCTATCTTCATTTTCCCCTGTATGAGCCAGATGATCCATGTCATCTGAGGCTGCCCACGTCCGACCACGCTTCCTGACCATCCACAATAATGACGATCCCTTGAACAGGTTTCAATATGAAGGAAATAACCCAGAAAGACATTCGCAGATCCAAAAGAGTCTCTCATTTCTCCCCTGTGACACATTAAGCCCTACCACGTGCTCGTACCATTTTGGCTTGGTACGAGAAATGCCTCAATCTATCTGACATGAACTGCATATCTGTCCTCTTTCTCAATCAAACGTGAAACGGAAGAATATATCTGAGGATTAACCCATAATACTGACAAATCAATCATTATTCATTCTGCCTGTGCTGGAAGTGGCATGGCAGCCAAATGCAATAAAGAAGAGGGAAATATGGAAGGGGCGGGTGCAATACAGTGCATTACAATGAGCTTGTTTTAGTCTAATTCTAGATGTTTAAATGGTTGATGAAGATGTTGACGATGACAAATAGACTACGAGTATATTTCGAATAGTTAACATGGATTCCGCGACTAAACTAGATATAGTACATTCCGGTATACGTGAATCATTTCGAAACAGTTAAAGAAGTGCTGTAGGTTGACGGCGATTGGAAAGATCTTATGTGCTTTCTTCTTTTTATTCATACTTGTGCCTTTTGCATTTTATTCCCCTTATAAAGCAAAGAGTAACACAAATTCAATTTAGAAGGCAGCGAAGCCACCAACCAGTGAGATACCACCAAGTAGACTTTTTATCAGCTATTACTCTTTGTCTACAGCAAAGCAAGAATGACAATGAAACTCCTCTGCACGTTATGGCTCTGTGACGAATACAGTAGTGAACTGCATTGTTGTATACACTTCATTTGACCTTATCACACGTCACATCTACTCACAAAGTAACGCATAGCTAGATTGCCTGCTTTATGATCAAGTGACAATCACAGTGGACGTGTAAAACCCATAACAACTTCAATACCACTGACTAGATTCCATCTGTCAGCAGCCTTCACAATAACTTCGCTTAAACATGAGCTTGGAATGATTTGATTTGAACCTCTGTATTGATTCCCAATAAAAAGAATGCGAATTTAATGAATTTGCTTTCGCCTTTGATACTGCCAGGTCGTATTAGACAGCGTAACCAGAGTTAAGTGTCATGGCAGAAGAGAGAAGCTACTAAAGAAAAGTCAATGCGTTCGGCACACTCAATTTATCACCACAGATGAAATTTGACCTAAGGGCTTCGGTCAACTTTTGTGTGGCTAAGTACTTCAGTAAGCAGGGGCAAGGGCGTCCAGAAGAAGATACTTTATTCAAGGTTTAGATAAAAGGGGGTGTCAAAGATGAAAATGCCTCTATTTAGATGAAGCTTTTGGTGTATCTCAACAGGTCATTAGTCGTATATCAATATCAATGGCTTCCTTTTGACACATTATCTTCCTATTAGTAGAGGTCATGACTATCAGCCACCTGTATCAGCTTCTATTCAACAAACAACACCGCTTTTGTCCATGGATACAACAAAGCAACCTCAAGAAAAGAAGTTCACTTCCTAAAACTTGCACTCATGTGAAAGTTTCGGTCAAGAAATTTGCTTCGTGGGTAGAGTGAGTCTCGTGTGAGTTCTACCTCATTATTTAAACAAATAGTACTGTTCTTGTAATTTGTTGAAGACTGCGCATGTTTCTGATACAATCTACATGTAAGTAACATTGATATAGCCTACACACAGTACTGCATGTAATGTCTCCACCCAAGTAGCAGTTTTATTCCGTTCTTCCGTGTCTGTTATCAGAAGGTGAAGGTCCAATTTGATATAAAAACAAATCAATGTTGAGGCAACCTTTCGAATGTTAAAAGGTGGCGGCATCATTGGTTCTATATATGTCTAAAATAAGATCAACAGACAATACTCAATAAAGCCTGTAGTATGGTGGTCGGTGAAGCATGGAAGCAATGTTGGCATCCATGCACTCCAAACCAAGTTTTCAGGGCGTTTTGTTGGCATTAAAACCATCCATGGGCGCCCGGGCTTTCGCAACAACTCACTGGTAGGTTTCTTGATAGTGCTGAGCTGAGGGGATGTTTCTGTT
>NC_049992.1:14291608-14315192 GCF_000003815.2 Branchiostoma floridae | reverse complement strand
GAACAGTTGCCATTTTTTGCCTACTGTTATGGTTGGACAGTAGAGCAGTTCAGCTTGGAAGCTTCTGTACAGGTTTCCTGTTTTACTTCAGCCAGCATACCAGTTTTTAAATATAACACGTTTTGCTATTGTTAACAACAGAAGATGATAGCCAATTTCTACAGATCATAATGGATTCATTGTATATAAGCCTCTGACCTCATGACTTCTTGACTTTATGTACATATATGTATCTGTATCTGTTTTGAGTGTATGATATCTGTCCATCTACTTGTGCAATGTATATACTGTGTGTGTTTTTAATGAGCCCGGGAAGATTAGCTCAATGAGCTAAAGGGTATCACAAACGCAATAAACTCAAACAGGTTGATCATTAACATAAGGTCATAGATATGCTTGTACAACTAATGAAAATATCTTCTAAATGTACAGACAGTATTTGTTTTGCAGCGGCTTCCGTTTTCCTTTGATCCAATATGTGTATTTTTTCGTTCCCAATGCTCAGACGGAAGGCAGTCACGAATCAACCCGTCTATGAGTTGCAAACTCTAATTAATTAGTAGGGCACCCCTGGTTTCCTCCAACTTGCTACAGGCGTTTTACTCGAGGAATGTAAATAGCCGAGTTGCGTGGGGATACGTTGTTGATGCAACGAGACCGCAATCGATAACGTTCAACCCCAGCACAAATAAGAGGGCTCTTCTGTACTCACTGTCATCTTCAAGCAATCTTCAAAGCAACACTAGATGGCTTCGCAGCTACAGAAGTCAAGCACGAGGGTCCACGCTATCGATCATACCCTACTATATACAACTTTCGTCTCTGATAAATGAGTGAGATTGTTGGCAATGCTGCCGTGACGCAGTCTTCGCGCGTTAAGAGGTCTTTTAAAACAGAGAGCCCATTCAAATGATATTTTTCTCCTCAACTTGAGTGAAGGGGCAGACTTAGATGTTTGGTCATTCCGAAGTCAATAGTTCACGCCAGCAATTCGTACCTAGGTTCAACAGCTCCAGGCTAAGTGTGTGGGAGTATGAATTAAGTAACTTTGTTGAGAGAGATATGAGTTATGTGTTGACATGCTCTTCTATTCCTTTGGGTATTGAGTAACTCAATATTAGTTGCGTGCTCCAATCTTTATTACTAATACTGATATTAAATGACAAATTAACAGGCCCGCATTATAGACTAGCGAGACTCCCACACAGTTTTCCTCAAGTTAGCCTCCAGGCTTTTATGCATGACAACAGATAGTTGCGAATATGTGAAAGCAGACTTGAGTTCTTTATGATCAGTGTGTTTGATGCCATGATGGGCATTTTACAGCTGTCCCTTTTTATTGCACATGTGGGCAATAATGTAGCGCCAATGAAGAAAACGTGCAAACATGCTTCCTTTCGTAAATAACAGGGCATTAAATCAATTACCCGGAACATTGGCATTGTAAACATTGCTGCGTGAACTTTACATGACATTTACACGGCACAGCATTGTTTTACAAAGGCAATAGTTCATCACCTAGTGAGCTACAGCAAGCTTCTTTACAGCAATTTGTGTAAAATGTGGCCCATCAAAAGCTGCCAAGTCGATCATAGCCCAGATTACGGGAGAATAGGTATTAATTGCCATGCACACGTCCCGGTATGAAGCATTAGTAATGACGTGTACAGAGCGGAACTGATAATACTGTTACGGTGGCACACACGGCGGGGGACCCTGTTCAGTCCCACAGCTCTAGATAATGATACTTGGCAGTGCTACGTTATCTTTTGCTTGTTATCAACATATTAACGCCAACAAAAAACGACAATCCCATGTCAGCTTCGCATAATACTTTTCTATTTTGTTAAGTAGTATAGAAAGTAAGGGGTACAGTTACACCATGGGCAATAGATAGCTATTATCATGCGTCGACTGCTATATAATGTCAAATGATCTCTTCAAAGTCGAGGACCTTGTTTCTATTCACTTTTGCCCTACTTTGTCTATACTTCGTTCCTTTATCTACCACGTAACCGAAACGTTTACAGTCTGTTTGGCACTTGGTCATAGCTCTCTTTCTTGTGTAAATTATTGGGTTGAGAAATACTATCAATTTAACCCTAACAAACTCTAGCCATCTTTCTGTATAACTTCTCATGGAGAATTTCCCACTACATTTTGGAATAGCATCAAAGTATTCATACATTATGAATGACCAAACTTCATCTTCATGTGTAAATATGTCTCGGCATGCCATCTTGGTGGTAGCTATTCCCTCAACTTCATTTCTGCTTGAGTGCTACCAAAGTCACCTAAGAAGAGATGTTGATGGCTGTTCGTTTGTGGACGTGGACAAAACCTCTAGACTTTTTTTTACTGCCTAGTCACCATTGATACTTATATTGAGCGCGCCGCAAGTTAGAAGTCAGTAGACTTGATCACAATTTCTTTTTCATATTGCAAGGCTTTGGCAGTCACCCACCCCCATATCCGCTTTGCACAATGTTGTATTCATTGTGCGCAGAAATGCAAGACAAGAATTAAGAAGCCTTGCAGAGCGAATGGCTTCTTTATCAGTCATTTCCCCACGCATGCCGCTACATTCAACTGCAAGAGTGCGATATGGACCCATGGCCAACCCTGAGCGACACGGGGCATTCCTGGCTCAAAATCACTTCATTACGTGAGTCCTGTATAATTACAGGCACGGATAACCCTAAGCCACCCTGATTATGGCCCTCGGTTTATGTATAAAGATGTGATCACAGACACCCGGAACCAATGCAATGGAATCGTTACCAATTAAAAACTGTATGCGGGAGACGTGCCTGGCCGTCCGGCCGGGAGGTGGTCATGATCCCGCACACAAAAGGATGATAAGAATTTCATTAAGCCTGCCCCGGAGGATTAGGTGTATTGGCACATCCCAAAATGTCGCGAGGTGCTTTTAATTTCTATGTTAATCTGAGTGCAGTGGTTTCTGATGGGACGGTGCGCCTATCAAACTTGATAAGAAGTCACTGTTCTTCCGACAACATATCAGACCAGTCCTTCATGTTATCGTTGCGTAACTCCATTGATCGCTTTGAAGGTATCCCATACCAACCTTCCTGTCGGAAATGCCTCATGAAATGTGCTACGGACTTTGAAAATGACCATGTTGTTAGGCAATGCAATTACCATAAAAAAAGTTCAAACTACTCTATAACTGAGTGCATCAAATTTATTCCAGTCAATTTGAACCTCAGCTGAAAACGTTACGTAGCAATACAACTTTATCTCAAATAAGGTGTTATGTTATTAAGAGATAATTTTTTCCCAATTCGAATAACTTGAGACTTTTCTTTTCACCTGCACTGTTTCTTCAGCAGTCTGACTCCATATCAATGGACACGTGACTTTCCGCGCGTGTGACGTCAGCAGTTGGTCAAATTTTGCCTTAAGTCGATATATATCGCCCCCGGTTGATGCCAGGTTGGTTCTCGTTGTGTTATGTGTTTTCAGAGGCGAAGAGGATTTGCACATCTGAAAACGTTAAGTATATTAGAGATCAGTATGAATCAAAATTTCAACGATGTCAAGTTGATGTTGATAACTTTACATGCAAGCATATACCCATATTAACATGGATACCACATTATGTCAGGGAAAGCAGCTTATCCTATTCACTATGCAATGCAATGTAAATACCATTATTTTTGTCATAATTCTGACAAAAGTAATGGAATAAGTGAACACAAGAGGAATGAAAAAAATAACTGCGTATCATCATAGCATGTTCTACATAGATAAAAAGATAAACTGGTAAGCACATCTCATGTAAATGTCATGGAAGACCGGCGGGTAGAACCTTTAACTTCCTGGTGTTCCCATGTGTATATACTCAGATAACACAAATAAGGCGACTCGCTACTGGGAAATCAGAGACCTGACAGGCTTATTACGATGTGACCGTAGATAATAATGTATGTAAATCAGACCATAGTCCTATCTTTAACTAGGAAAGTGTTTGACACACAGAGGCAGACCGTGACAGCTTTTGGACCATGTATGCCTAAAATAAATGATTCACCGACTGAGCGAGTCCAGGTCTTACATTTGCTATTCATATCTGCAGGACCCTGTGGCACTTCAGGAGAAGACACATCGCATCAGATATGTTCATGCACAAATGACAAATCTTCTAGTCATTTGTGAGCCAATTTAGTCTTAATTTGCTGAATGTATTTCTCGCTAGGTCTAATAGGTGGTGGTAATCAGTCATGGAATGCCCATCAGATCACTTTGTTCTATATTCATTAGGAATAAATTAAGTATATATAAATATGACACGCAACACAAGTCCCTAACATTACGCTAGAACTATGCGAACTGTGATAACCTCTTTCAGAGATTCCAGATCCATCCTCACTTATACCCCGGATGATACAACGTTGTCAGATATCCCGGATGCTGGGTGCGTTAAGGTGGACTCTCACTACACTTGGGGCACCGGTGTGGCACTGTGGGCTTCGCAGATGACTTAACAAATTTCAGAGATAAAGAAGTAATTTTCTTCCGTTTTTTGTATTTTGTCGTCTTCTAGATCATACTTTTACGTATTACATAATGTCTAAATTATTAGAAATCGCGAAAATAACAAAACAGTGCCGCACCAGTGCCCCAAGTGCAGTGAGAGCCCACCTTTACCTACATCGTTAATGTAGCGATCTTGAAACCCATGAAACCTCTCCATCTACTTTACATTGTTTTCCTTTATACTTTATGAAAGAATCAATGTTTCTCGTGGTGCATTTTTCTACAGTCCAGTGCTTCCTTATATCGCTAAAATGTTATATGATGAAACCTACAAATGCATTAGAACATATTGAGTTCAAAACCATTGTCGCTACAAACAAAAGATTATAGGATTCCATTCCATGTTCCAGGGATCAGCGTAGAAGCTTAAACAGACATCGCACTTCTAGCGGATGAATAATATAAACGCTAACCTTCTATTAATTTGGTGAATAAATTTCATAGCAATATTGATCATTTCATTTTTAGATAATACCATTCCAAATAAGTGTCTATAAAGTGTCAATTTGAAAGGACAAAATCTTCATTACATTTTGGTTCCGAATTCCGGTCATTGTAAAATCGTAGTACATTAAGGTATTACTGTATTCGGACCCAACCACTTTATCTTGGTTAAAAGATCAACCCAAAGTACCTCATTAAAAAGGTAGATAGGGGATATGCTGTAAGACACGCCTTGAAAATCCTGCCGATTATGTGCCATCTGTCGTCCAAATATAGGAAAGGCCCTTGACATGAATCACAATATGTCAAAAGGACATTATGATTCCAAAATGGCCTTAATTTCAGGTGAACTTTTTTATGCATTCCCTTGTGAACCATGATAGTTGTACATATCTCGAGCTACATACCGAAAATCCCCAGTAAGCCGATGAAATCTTTTTAACCTTTGAAAGAAAGAATCTGTAAACGTCTTGAGACGATTATGACAGCAGGGGACAATAAGACGTCAGATATGTTGAGAAATTAGTACGTTAAGATTACTTCATCTTCCGGTAAGACCTTTGAGTATTTCGTGACTTTGTCTACTGGAGGCTGAAAAATATCGTTAAATCTTTGAAAGAGGCGCTTTCTCCAGATCTGACAATGACATGAAGCAGGCATGACAGCAACTGCTGATTTAATAAACAACAATTACTTTATCGATGATTTTCACTCCACCGTGCTCCAGAGATATGTGCGTCGTGTAGCCGCGGCTATGTACGTGCTAAATTGTCCGGCAATCTCTTACTATTTTCAATTGCTTTGTCATGTGATTGCTGTATTCCTGGAGCGGGTCGGATAAGGTAATATAGTAGCTTGAACTAATAAAACTGGCTTAAGGCAATGGTATACGTTATAAGCAAAGGATGAGCATTATTGGACTTGGCTCCCCCTATGGAATACTGTAGCACGTAAAAGTGTACAATACGTAAATAGCTAGACCGTCCCCATTCAAAGATGAAAGACCGCATCCGGCATGATCCAATTAATTGACAAAGGGAGTCTCACAATCAAACGCCTTTATCAGTAGTTATTACATTGAGTTGCCATAACAATACCACAATAGTGAACCCATTGCATGGAAATTTGAGCAAAGGCATAAGAGTCATTGAGTCGTACCATTATTTGGTAATTGCTTCATGTCAGGGCGGTCATTAGCATTTACTCAAGTGACGGTGGCTATTAAGCCATAGGATGCCGTAATTTCTTCCTTTTACGGTTCCTAATACCGTACCTAAGACTAGGTAGTAATGGCTATAGGCAGGAGGTTAGAGGGGTCAATGACAAACAAAAGCGGAACCCCTGGTGACGGGTGAGCCTTCCCGAGCGTAATGGGGGTTTCACCTTTAACCGTGTGCCAGTTCTGAGACGTCCAATTACTATCTAATTCGGTGCTCCGCTTATAAAACACGCGTGCGCCCGCCCTTGAATGTTTAGGCGGCACCATCTTTGCCCCTGGTTCGCCGGCGAACGCAGCCTGAACATTAATTTCGATTCCGCTTGCCCATGCAGTTCCTGTCCATTTGATAGTGCGGCGTGGATCGAGCTGTGCACCGTTGTGTTCGGAGTGGACTCTTCCAGGACAAGCAGCGTTACTCAGTCAGTCAGCAGATAAAGCGCGGGTACTAATGCCTCATCCTCGTGAACGCTAGTCCCACACTGATGACGGACGACTTACGGATCACTAGATGGAAGAAATCGCACAGGAGTTAACGGGTCAAACTCCAACTTTCGAGGGACCTGACGGCTCAGGTAAGCTGTGGATGAAGGTGCAAGTCGGTGAGAGAGTAGTGCGCGCCTCCTGGATAGGAACGCGACGGAAGAACGAGACGAGCAGGCGGCTACTCTCGGGGGCTGATGTACATTGTAGTGTTCTAATTACCTGCAAAGGTGCCTAAGAGAAGCTTACAATACGTGTAACAGATGGCTGTTGGACTTCGATTGTACCGACATTTTTAAATTGTCTGGCGTGTACCAGACTAGTTCTAATCGATCCGGTATAAATACTGCAGTATAAGGGTTTAGCGAACAGAGGCACTGATTGCCGGCCTCTAGCCACCATGAACTGTAAATGGCCAAGACAGAGATTCCGCCTTTGTTTAAATCTTCTAAGGTAGAAATCCAGGAATTTTGTCTTTCTAGATTACCTGGCGCACTTCTCTGTCTGAAGTACAGTACCTGATAAATAATACATCATTTCGGCAGGAGGCACTGATAATGTTGCAATAGCGAGTGCCGCTGCTCCGTCCTGTCGGTTATAAAATGCGTCATTAGGTCTATGTATTTACTGCAATGCAGCATCAGTACCCTCTTCATTCATCCCACAGGACACTGAAGATGATTGTACGGCGGGAGAAGGAGCCATGGTCCGTTTGCCCACCTTTTCCCTCATCTCTAACACCGTAGAACCGAGCAGGATGCTGAAGAAGAGACACCCATCATGAAATATGGCGACGTGGATACTGTGCATTTACACAGCGACTCTGACAAGCTTCCTTCTTGGACGGACCTTTGTCGACGGGTAAGTAGAAAAAAACTTTACCAACCGGTCAGCCATCTTTGTTATCATACGGAATCACATAAGCCCGTTGTAATGAAGTCATCCTTCCCTTACTTTCCACAATTTACTCCTCGGTTCATGGTATTGAACTTTGAGCAGCAATTTTGTCCATTTCACCGATGTTAACGTCAACCATTATCATCAAATTGATAGAAGTCGAGAATCATATTGACCGATACACCACCCGCGTTTTCAATCAATTCTTTTCTTTGTGTCGGTAATGCTTATGCGGAAAGAACGGTTTCCCTGCTGAGTACAATGTGAATCCGAAGTATAGGATGTTAGCGTCTCGAACGTGTGCGGAATACCTGACAAATCTAGGACTAAAACCTTGAGGGAAAAACTCAGATGTTTACAGACAATATGGCTACAGTGAAGATTAGCTCCGAATAAAGCCCATTTTGGACAACGTAGCCCCTAGCTGTTGCTTGTTATAATTGGCCCTTTTATCATTTCAGAAAAATAAATATGACAGTCCGATTTTCCCATCTCTATCACCCTACGTCATTAACCACAATTCATCACATGCCAGAATCCCGTTATGAGTCGCAAAATGGCTGTAAAGAGCTTCGATTGTTGTCTAAGCTTCGATTTCTTTCTTGGATATCCAGTCTATAGGTATAGAATATCGACAAAAAGTCAAAAATATACCAACTGTCCTTAAATATTGAACCTTTATTAACTGTTCCTTACGCCGAAATACCGATTATTTCATTACGAGTTTCTTGTGCTCAAATTCCAGTTATGTACCCTTAGAAATCCCGCCTAGCATCTGAAGCTTTAACGATATGATTCCTTTACATTTGCTTCTCTAAATTTAAGGCATTCCTTTGTACAGGGCATAGACCATTACACCCCATTTCTCGCCTTCCCGACTTTGAATTATGTCTACTACATGTCCCCCCTGAGAGATACCAACCCTTAATGAGAAAGAGAAAACTTTGCCACAAAGAATTATTGGTAATGACAGGCAAAGTGCTCAATTCTCCATTGAGCCCGGAGTAACGCACTTGATCTCCGGGGATGTTTATTACGACATTGTAGTCAAGCCATTTTATCGAAGTCCCAATTGGCTAGCTTGACGTTGAAGAAAGAAGAACGCGCTGTAATGGCCGTGCCCACTGGGTCCCCCGAAACAGCACTAAATTGAGTATACCACATCGTGATACCAGCTATCACCATTAATCTAGATATCCCAGTCACCGGTGGGATGGGAGTTCTTTGACGTTAGCATTGGTCACTAACAGAACTGTTGGAGGATGCCGGCCTTCCTTTAGAAATGTGTCGGGTGATGTACGGAGTAAGTATGGTAATCTTACAGTTGCTGTCCCTGTTTGAACTCTACCCTGCTGCCGCTGTACATAGAAGAATTCCATCGCATGACAGCCATTTCCATAACTCACGGTTTTGAGGCTAGCTTTGTAGGAATGGTTCATACCTTAAGGTGGTATCTCACTGCGCTTGGGGCACCGATGCGGCACTGCGGGGTTCGCTCACTGCGGCACTGTTGTGTTATTTTTGCCGATTTTGTATGCTTTAGATATTGCGTAATGCGTAAAAGTATGACTTAGAAGACAACAAAATACACAAAACGTAAGGATATTTGTTCTTCATCTCTGAAATTTGAACATTGCAGTGCCGAAACGGTACCCCAAGTGCAGTGAGATACCACCTTTACGTTGGTCCTTCCTCAACCTGGTTGCGACAACTCGAAGAGTTTTTTTTCCATAGTTTAAAATGTAAACGTTGCGTCTGTTGCTTATGACAGAACCACTGTAATCATCGACCGGTCAGGCTATCTGTCAAGACTCATTCCTACCATTCTCTGTGCAAATTTGTGCCAATTTGTTAGTAGTCTATTCATTACAAAATCAAATTGTCCACATAGTCAAGCCGCAGCTCCCGATGCTTGACCAGGCAATCACACTATGCATGCAGTAAATGAAGACCAATATATGATTTCCCGAATGCGTCGTCGAGAGAGACGCTTCAAACATCATCCAGTCCACCCATTCTTTTAGTCAGTAGGGTATTCTTGACGCCCAACATATACTATTTTTATCATGTGTAGTTTAAAATGTCTACATCAAGTTATACAAATTGGGATTTTATTTCATTATCTAAAATTGTTTTGTCTGTACACATGCACGTATTTGCATGGGAAAATCCTAGTTTGATTTCTTGTTTGAATCTTTAATAGGTTCCCAGATTGTAGAACCGTTACTACTAGAAGATACCGATGCTTGGTAGTGAGCTTTTTAAGTTTTCCCTACCATGAGAAAAAGGATTCGTTTTACAAAAAAAAAGCAGATAGACTCTAGTCCTTTGCCAGAAAATAGATACTTGTAATTTTATCGAATACAAGGTTAGATATCATGTCTTTCCTGTGTTTTTTGTTTGAGGGGGGGGGGGGGATGTTCACCACAGCTAGCTGCTGAAAGTGTTGAGCTTGTATAAAACAGCAATAATAATAATCTTTATTGCATGTCCATACCCGTGAGCTTAATGCACAAAGGACCACAAAATTGGTCTAATGGATAAAAAGGAAAAACTAAACTTATACAGTAATTTTAAACAAAACTAGGTGAGAAATAAACTAAAACATCACGTATTTCTGTAGAATACATCGTACACTATTGTTAACTGCTACATTTAATGTTTTTTCTCTCTTCTTAATAATTGCTAAGTGCGACGTACGAAAGGCTACTACTGGTTTATTCTGCCTTGCAAATGGTGACGTCATTGTACCCCAAAGTTAACATTCTCGTCTTGCCCGTCGTTGATTTTGAAATGATTGGTTGAAAAATCGAGCAGGCGGTTGGTCACCTGGAGACCCGGATAGCCGGCTAGACGCTCCGCCTCGACAAGACCGAGATCCGGTGTAATTCATGTTATCTAGATGGATACGTTTACGTTGGACTGCATTAATATCAAATCGGAATTTAGATCCCCTATCATGCATCTGCTGGAGATAGAGAGGCGGGCAGATGCAGTGTTAGCACTGTAGTTGTGCCCGGGGGACCGTACCCTGACAGCAGGAGTCCCGGTGAAAAATTCTCACCAAGCCCGAGAGCTCTCCCTAGGACGGCCGTAAGGAGAGATATATGGATCCTCCGGCACGAAACATTTGGAATTCATCGGCATTCAAATGTCGCCAATAAGGAATCCCCTAATGGTCTTGCTCCGATTTATTAAAGAACATAGCCTGGAGGAAGTCACTGGAAGGGAAGATGGAGAGACTAGAGCCTCATCCGGGATAGTTATCTGTGTGGCTTGGAGGCAGAAAAATGCAAAAACTTCTATGTAAATTTCAGCCAGCCATAAGCCATGTATACCCCGCCTCATCACACTCTCCTACATTAATATTTCTATATTAAAGGAAATGCACACATCGCTCAAGTTAAAGTAATTTTCTGTAAATGCACTGTGTTAGTAATGAACTGATATGATGAAAACGGACCGAAGGACACTGCCCTCTCCCCTTGTTGCTTCATTGTAGCGCAGTGCTGTAGGTAAATTAAATCAGCACAACTATCCGTTAGCCGAGTTGTGTATGCCAATGGCGAGTCACTAGCATAGTAGCTCGCTACAAGGCATGAGGAATATCAGGCTTCACTTCCTTCTCTCTTCTCCTCATGAACTACAAAACAAACAATACAAAATAAATCACATGTATATAACTTTGCAAAATCCTTGTTTGAGTTAAGCTGTTTGGATTTGTCAACTAAGAGTTGAATTGTGAATGGTAAAAATTTGGTGTTTTTGCTAATTACCCATTTTGCTAATGTGAGGATCAGACTGATGGAGACTGATAGGCCACGTTCATTAGAGTCTAGATATTGGGATGATATGCTGCTTGTTAACAGCCCTACACATCCTCATAACGTCATTGCCACGGATCAAATAGGATGACGAAAATGATACAGCTTATCCAAAATACATGTGATAAATGTTTTGATATCTATCCGATCCCATGGCTTAATTGACATTTTTGTCCACGAAAACACTCGTCCAGATATATTCGACCACATTTGATCACCGTCGTATATGTAGTTGCAAACTTCGCCTTCACAAAATATCAGTTCTTTAACCGGGCCGCCATCTTAGAATTCCATGGATCCAATACAGGTGGATTTTGTACCAGTTTCATGGACAAATATGCAAATGTCCCTCCCGTTATATACTCGTTACACCCATGTTAGACGTCTGTCACAGATCAATACGGGAGCATCCCATCCATTATTCTCAATTAAATATCAGGGAGAGTGGGAACCATTTATCGAATTCGGGTAAGGATTATGTACATAAACGCAAGTGATACATCATTGCCAAAATGTCAATGTATAAAACATATTATGGAGTTAAGGGGATTCTGTAATGTTTGCATATGGTACGCTCTTATACTCGTAATATTTTCATGGAAAAGCATATTAGGAAACATGTTAGCGCATTTATGTTGTGGCATTTACTGTTATGCTTACCAGCTAGCCAGATGTCAATCAAAATTATATTACATTACAATTGATCCAAAAGGATCAGGACAATATGTGGACCGGATGATTGTAACTTTCTGTTAAGACATGTGTATGATACGGTAAAACATAGGCAACAACTGTATTTAAGGAATAGATATTCAAAAGACAGAGTAACTATAAGGTAACGCTGTCCACTTGACGATGAGCAGAAGAAGCCATAGCAGTGCATAACGCAAAAGTACAGGTTGCAGAATTCGATGACTGCAATGAATAGAGGTACATGGACAAGATATTACATAGAATATCTGTTATAAGAGCTGCCTGAGTTGAAACTTACAGCGGGAGCATTAGTGACCGTACCACTCAGTACTTTAATGGTAGAAGATTTGTGTTTTCGTCAGAGTGCTCCTCCTTTTATCTTCTTTCTAGAGATCAAAGATGGCTCCAGGAATGCCAGGGATGTATGTCTGCGCAACTCTTTCATTATGATCGAGATAGAAGATGATTTTGGCCGGTGTAGCCGGCAGCTCCTTCATACTTCAAATGTGAAAGGTCGCGACCCGAAGTTGAAATGTTTGAGTGCCTGGGGCCTGATCTGCCATCGATGGCTGTTCCCTTTAGAAACCCCTATCCATAACGGCGAGAAAGACTTCTTTATCACACCACAACTTCGTTGTGCTGCTGCGGAATTAGCTCGGCAACGTAATAACATAATCCCTTCAAGGCTCCTTTTGATGCACCTAACGTACATTTGCTTTTTTACCTTTATAATGAGATATTTGCACCTGTGTCGGCTCAAATAAATGTTAATGCATGAATCCTAATTGGTCCTCTCCAAAATTGGCTAAACCTCTTAAGATGGTGATGCGTATCGAATTGTGTTGAGGATAGAGCAGGTTGTCTTGAAATACGAACAGATATTGATTTGACAAATGAATATTTTTGAGACTGTGCTCCGACTCGTATACACGGACATATACCGCAGTAGGTGCACGGCTCTACCGTCGACGGAAAAGATAAATATGGCTCTCCAGCTACGGTGTAAGCGGCCGGTGTCTGCTGCTGTTGTTTTTGTCTCTTTATTTTTAAGACCTAACTTGGTGGTGTGCCAGATATGCATTGCCCACCCTGCGAGTTGACGCATTGGTATCTACGGGGCTTTATCTGTGCTGGACAGGCGGAGGCAGTAAATGTCACGAGCCCGGGGGTAGGAAAAGGGTCAATCGAATGAGCACTGTATGAAGAGAGCGTCCTGTTATGTTTGAAGTCTGATGCTGTTCTAGTGAAACTTGGCGATATTTCGTTCAGATGTGTGAACTGCTAACTTGATGCTTGAGTAGTTTGTGGAAATACTGCCTGTTGAAATATGTTGTCACTGTAGCAATTATAAACTTACATATCGAATCCAGACGTACTGTAATTCACTTTGTCTTCTCGGTATCAAACAGTCACGGTCTGAGAAAATTTCACTTGTTCCCGGAACTAAATGTTCACGGTGGCGGCAGGTGCGTTTGAAGTCTGTTCTATTATTTGTCACCAGTAATGATAAGTTCACGTTACAGTCATCACCGCGAAAACCGTGAAAATTGAAAAAAAATAAGGAATTGCAATACTGATTTTGAATTGATTAAAAATTCAGGTGAAATTACGGAAAAAAAACTAAAAAAACACAACTTTGTCGAAAAATGTGAACAATATCCTATTCTGGCCTATAGCCAAATTTATGCATAGATATTACCTGTATTCAGTTTAATAACTTCATTGGGCTACGTGTAGTTACAAAATTCAATACCATATCTAAAGATCAGACGGATTTACACCACGTCTTCACTGTGTGAGGAATACATATCAGAAAAAGTTGTAACATGAATGGACGGTTACAACGGCTATTTCACCGGGCCTTATCACCTAATTCTGCACAAATGGTGGCATAAAACTCCATAGCTACTGCGTTACAGTCTATGGATGGGATGCGGCATAATCTCTGCTGTACAATAGTGCTTCTCCAAGCAGTAACAATGTATAGCCCTCATGGACGTAATATACATGAATCATAGAAAGACTATCTCTTTTCCAAACTATATCATGCAGTATAAGTCTTTATCTAAACTGTATGGAACATGCATCACTGCCAGAAACAGTATTTCAGGTTTAGACGTCGTAAAAACAGAATGTCATCTTTTTCAGCGATACAACATAACATAACCACAGTAAATCCCTAGCTAACATCTCCATAAACATGGAAGTCGTCTCTATTCTCTATGACTATGCTTATGGAAAGCACGGAATTACATGAAACAGACGTAAAAAAAAGTCGTGAGTTTTCTCAAAAGTACTTGGTCCATCAAAACTAGAATGCAGGTATGGTTTATGTTGTATCATTTTGTATGCCCGTTAAGTCTAAGTTATAGTGCAATTTCTCTAATTTAACAAGTTGAAGTCAATTCCGTTAACAGGGACATATAGGATGTCTGTTTTTACTTTATAATCATCAACTTCAGGCATGTTCTGTTGATCGATTACCGCACACTAAAATACATAGTCAAAGTAAATACCACGTCGCTCATCGGGTAATGTCCAAATTTCATACATATCACTGGCACAAAAGACCATGCTATGAAACCAGTCACCATTTTCTGTACATTGTAAATGATGAATTTAAAGAACAACACAAAGTTAAAGCCTAATAAAACGTGACGCAACATAATGAAGATCATCAAACATCATCAGAAAACTATTTCATATCAATGAAATATATGGCAACTTCTAAACGACATATTCTGGAAAAGACGACGTACGCCTTTCAGCGGTGATGTCCGAAGCACTTTGATTATTTTCATAGACAAACAGTTTTCATACAACATTGAGTAAATAGGTCAGATTGGTGATAGCAGTCCACAATCAGGTAAAGCACAGCGTGTATACATCATACATATATTTAACCTTCTTCGTGGATTACGATTACCGTCTGAAAAATTGCTATGTTAGATATAAAGGACTTCGTGATTTCAGGTTAGTAATAAACTATGCTCAAATGGCATTCTGTACGTTGAATTCACATGTAATAGGATTTACTGTTATGCTTATAAAAAGTGTTGCAGCCTCTGAAAACTTATGAAGAAGTCCAACCGATTATGTAACCCATTTGAAGGGATATTTCATTTCAATCACGAACGTTCAAAGAGTCTTGTACGCTCCTGGATTTTCATCCTATCAATGTCAATATCTAAGTGCATTTCTTATAAAATATGAAATTGTTATACATTTGGCATACACGTCTTATTCACACAACATCATTGACATCGGCTGATCCTACAATTCCAGCAAAACCAATTACGTCTTTGATGTCGCAATTACAGACAGGGTGAAGTTGTTTAGGATTCTGTCCGTGTGCTGATATTTTTGCCGCTCATTGCTGCGTGGTGGTGAATAGCCCTTCTTGTTATCTTCAGCGGCACAGAATTTGCTCCCTGCCAACCCCGGCCCTCACTAATAAGAAGCTGAAGGGCCAAACAAATCCCATATACACGAGAAGAATCTGCACAAGCTGGCGGCGGGAATGTATTGTTGTGGAATACAGATCAGTGGCGTGCCCTTTATTTTCTATTCCAACATCCGTAACCACTATGTACGTTCGTCAGACTTACTTCAATTTTATTATGTGTTCGTTCCGATACTTGTTTGTTAAGCTCAGATCTTCAGTAGATTTGTTGTTGTTTTCTATATCCTTGCTGGTCGATGTTCAAAGCATGGATCATGATCATATGAAATATGATATTAGTTGGGCCAAACATGTACATGAGTTCTCACTTTTTGTATTAAAAGCATATAAAACCAGGTGACGTTTTTTATACGAATGCATCCTAGTCTGCATTTGCAGTGCACAAATAAGGTGCAAGAATCTGTGTACAAACACATTATCTCTATAGAACTAATTGCTTTACAAAGGATGACGAACTAGCCTTCCAGGCCAAATACCAAGTTTGGGGATCTGATTCGCATGTTTCCTACTAATATTCTATAGGTCAGAAATCGTTAGATATCCTTACTCATTATTGATAATCATTATAAACCAAAAGCCGCCCTATTGACCAATGCTGGAATCACAATAGTATACCTTCCCCGAGTCAATTTCAGAAATCACGTCCAAACGACGAATCCATTTTCCCAATGATTAAAGTAAGGGTTGACAAAGAACTGTAACCTGTCCGTTTCATATGTGAAGGAATCCCACCCGTACCGTTACATAACTGCTCCTCTCCCATGACACTTGATTTGGGTTAGGGATGTGAGTGGGTAGTCATTGTGTGGCCAGTTGTAACCACATTGTATTATACTAACATTAAGGCATTGGCGTCCAATGATACAACTATATTACGAACTGGAAGTCTCTCAAAATGTCAGTTGGCTGGCGTATATATAGTTGCATTTGCTCTTAAGAATGGCAATTGAAGTTGAAGCTATATCTAACCGCTACTGAGGCCCCCTTTCCACTAGACGGCGATCGCACTGCGCTCTCACTGCGACCTAAATATGATATGTGTAAACTTCGCTTTCACACTGGGTATATCATACGAAACGTAAAAGTGTGACTTAGAAGACAACAAAACACACAAAGTATAAAAAATGAGTTTCTTTGCTATAGAATTCGTTGAGCAATACATGTGTGTTTTAAATTTTAGGTCGCAGAGATAGCGTGGTGAGAGCGCCGTCCTAGTGTAAAGGGGGTATAAGAAGAAGGCATAAGGTGGACTCTCACTGCACTTGGGGCACCGGTGCGGTACTGTGGGGTTCTTTCACTGCGGTTCTATTTTGTTATTTTCGCGATCTTTAATAATTTAGATATTGCGTAATATGTACAAGTATGACTTAGAAGACAACAAAATACACATAATCTCTGAAATTCGTTGAGTTATCAATGAACCCCGCAGTGCCGCACCGGTACCCTAAGTGCAGTTGGAGTTGTGTACGTATAAAACAGTGGTCTCAAACATGTCTCTGTTATACACATCCATGTAGGATAGATGGTATTCATCAATATTTTGGGCCTTATGATTTTAGAAAGATGTAATACCAGAGCTTACAAAATCACGGCATTTTACTTTGTCGTCATAACCGATACGATTGTTTCGCTAACGATATCAAAGCCGGCACTCAAGTCAACGATTTATTGAGACAGACGCGACCGTTAAGCTTGCTTTCCTCTATATGTGCTGACGTGTAGGTATCCGGAGCAGTGTTCCAAGAATAGGTAATAGACTTAAGGCGTGAACAGCTAAAACAGTTAGTTAAATGATCCCGAACTTCCTCATTGCGTAAGAGTCGAAAAATCTCATCCAGCTTGTCGATATTGCCCAGCGTTGCGGAAGAAAAGCCCTGTATTAAGATGAGGCAATAAGATTTTTACTTTGCACTGTTGTGTGGTATTGATTCAAACATTTCCATGGTCATTGGTATTTCGAGGCATGGCATAAAATGAGATTCACATCTAGTTGATTTGCTTGTAACTTTTATCTATAATCATTATGGTTCTATTGGTGTCTATACTTCCAAGATAGGGCATCATACAAAATAATGTGAATATGCTATGGTATATCCAGCCTAACAAACTTCCTCTATCTGATGGTTAACGTAATGTAGCAAGTGTCTACTTGTACGTCTTTCCTCAATTTACAACTTCTCATGCAGTAAAATTATCACCCTCTGCTTAGAGACACTATAAAGCACTCACTATGTTAGTCATGGCCTTTTGATATTTTCACCTAATCATATTCAGTGTTGAGAACGGTCCGATATTGATTTTCGACGAGTTGTTTCGCCGAGGGATAGCTCGAGGCGTCCCCAGCTGACCCCCTATCGGAGACAGGTGGCTCACTATCATTACAATATTGAACGTTGGTTATGGATCTTCTCGTGCTGAAATCTAGCTGATTTTGTCTCACCAAAGGACCTTGCGGTGTTTGCGGGTCAAGCAAAAGTAACCAGAAGAAATAATTTCCAGTCAATGCGTTCCTATGCTTGAGTCACAATAATGTTGGTACAGCCATTGCACATGCTAAAGGTTATTCCTAACGATAGTCTATTTGGTTAATGTGTGATGATTATTGTCTGGTGTCATGTTAATATACTATACTTAAACCGACTCGGGCTGTTAGAAACAAAGAGTTGTACGGGGTCACGCGCTGTAATGTACAGATTATTACATTCATGGCACAAAGGTGAGATCTGATGAAGTCAAAATCCCATGGAAAATGCAGTTATTCCAGAAAACGATTTTGCTGAAAGCAAAGGTCAACACGGAAAGAGCAGAGTTATATGGGGCTTAACCACTTTCAGTTTCATCGAGCGTTTCATAGCCATATGTGTTTACTGTTGCTCTGCGTCACTTTAGGATATTACTTTTTTTTTTCATTTGTGTGACGCAAAGAAGACGCGAGCTGAAGTGCTAAGCAATTTACCGTTAGTCTTTATGTTGAAAAACGTAAATGTAAAAGAAAGGGCAATGAACGTATAAAAATTGTCATACCTACATTCCGAGAACATTGTAATACAGAATGAATGGGGATATAAAACATCACATACCTTAGATATATTTCACGTTTTGTAATTTTGTATAATTATTTTTTTGGAAGAATTTTCCAGTGATTATTATGATAAATATAACAAGAAATCAAGGGTAGTAATGTTTACCTAACTTTTTCTCCTTGCTATTGGACATATTAATCACTTGTGAATTACTGAAATAATATTCTCGTTTTTGCAATAAGTGTCAAATCAATACAACCAAGCCCCATGTACTCGCTCCTCGTCTCTCTCTAAAATGTCAATGTATCTCCGCGGAAGAGCAGGATGGTCCGTCAGGGTCAGAATTCCCCTCACACTGGAGCGTAAACCTTTATAGCGCCGCCAATATTTCTTCACGGACCCGCATTTCGGCAGCAAAAGTCATGACTGTATGTATCATGTGGCCAGTTGGGTAATAATACGTAACGGGGTATAATTTTAAATATCTTCTGCTGGGAAAAGATAAAGTTCAAGACCAAATTATCCCAACACTTTTGTTGGTTACAATATTTTTGGTCTTGCTTAGTTCTAATTTATTTCTCCCCGTAAACTCATGATATATTTGTCACGGTCATGATTTAGATATTCAGTACTTTTTATTTGTATGCCCATCTATTTAGGTTATATCAATCGTATCTCTCTCAGTACATTGGATTTCTTGCATACTTTCCATTTTTGAATCTAATTCAAAGTGACATCACCTTGATTCATCATCATGGCATACAAGTATCATTTTGTGACGGTTCAACATTATATACAACAACAAATCTCTTTCTTTCCAGAGTTCGAAAGGACTGCAGTAACCATACGAGTAGCCATAAAGTAAAAAGGTACGTGGATTTTCACTAAGACTTTTCCTATGGGTTGCTGACGTATTGCTTGGTTCCGCTGCGGTTTGAGAACAAATCGCACTCACGAACGCTGATATACAAACGATGTGGTCGGCAATCTCCCATAGGGAACTACAGATTACCCCTTCGGAGTGGAAACAGATAGCCGCCATTTTCAAGAACAGTGGAGATAAAGTATCCATCGGGCAGCTCCTCTGGTCTCAGTGGGTGATGTTTCTCAGTCCTTCCTCCACCTGTCGTCGGTCTGCCTCTGAGTTACGCAGCTCCATTGTCTCTACGCTGCTCCAAAACATTCCATCTCGTATATCTCCCAGGCTTAACCGAAAGTAGGATCTATCACGACTGAGTTATGACTTTTATACCGATCCAGCAGTAAAACACATCACCCTCGGATAGGGTAATAAAAGAGCGATCGCTTTCAGCACGAAGGACGTGCGGACATTGATGATACAAGACAGATTCACGAAACTATGTCCGCATTTCGCATGTTCATGCCGACATTTAGATTTCAATACTTGTGTCCCTGGATGTGATTTAGAGAGGCAATTTATGCTTGCAAAGCAGTAGAAAATGATCGATAGAGTGGAACTGGTGATTGTAGGAAACAGCCGTCACCCGAAAAGTACGCGCCGTCCATCAAGGTGATAAAGGCCCCACAAAATGATGCTTGCAATGACTCTGAATCTCTACGCCGTAAGTGATTCGACGCCCACCTCCATTTTGGCTGCCAGAATGGTGAAGAATGTGCATCCATTCAACATTCTCCTTTCTATTTTCAACACATACGTCATGCTGTAATACTGTTGACCGATGACAGGCTGACGTTATGGATGGGGTACGTGGTGCATGGCGCGTTCAGTACGTTGGCGTTGGAATACAAACAACTCCCATGTTTGGGTATGACATTGACACACAAGATGGCGCCGAACTGTCCGAAATAGCAATGAATGGAGGTTGGTCGTTTGGTTGGTTGGTTGGTTGATTGGTTAGTTAGTTGATCAAAACCCACCATTTGTGGTATCAATGTCAACTCATGCGGACTGACGCAAAAGACTGCCCATTCTAACACAACTGTAGAATAAAGACGACAAGAAAGATTAAAAGCGATTGCACCATGTGGCTTCAGCATATTTAATCTTAGACTATCAAAATGAGTGCAGTATACATTATTAGTATTTGTTTGCTAAATAAACGTTGATGACATAGCCCAAAAAATATCTTGGGGGGGGGGCGTCGGCCCCCCAAAATCAAGCTGAAACCTTGTGTTTTCTGGACATAAAAGAACATGCCAAAATATCACAAGAATCTGCTAGTTGATATTTTACCCGCGTCTTCACAGAGATAAACATAAGCATGAAAGATGGCTCCCCCCAGGCAACGTACATGTGTATGCACATCGGACAGGCAGTAGCCATTGCTGATGCAAGCACGTTACATGGGAGGCATATTTCAGTTCACTCCTTAACTCTTCCATACGTACTTCCGGTGTATGTCATATCCGGATCCGTTATCATATACAGTAGTGTACTTAATTAAAAGTGTAGCCGTTAGAAGTGTTCACCCGATAAATGATGTTATAATCTTGTATTGATGAAGTTATCCAACATGCCAAAATGCACACTAAAAGTTAAGATACACAAAGGGACTGGATTTTATCAATCATTTCTTTGTTGTTACTTTATTAATTGTATATCATTGCCGTATATGTTGATAAGATACCAAATGAAGTATCATTTCATAGGAAGCTCTACAAGTATTTCCAATGATGCAACATATAATGCTAACTATCAAAGGAAAGTCCGGTCCTTTTTTTTCGCAAACCTGATACTCAGTTCATAAATGCACAATAATAACAAAAAGAATACAATAAAAAGTATTCACGGATATACAATTAACCGAATTCAGTTTTCTAAACTTTTCATGTTGAGTTTACTGCATTCTGATAACAATATGCACAAGTCACTGGTGACTCAAAGGAAATTAACCATACTTGTTCCGAAAATCATTATTGGGTCGAAACATACAGTTTACTCTCATGGGACAACGCTGGAAATAATATAAGTAAAATACGCATGTCTTCATATCCAGTCCCTAGGGAAGCTCATAAAGGTGGTATTTCACTGAACCTGGGGCACCGGTGTGGCACTGCAGGATTCGAAAGATTACTCAACGAATTTTAGAGATAAAGAACGTTCTTACGTTTTGTGTATTTCGTTGTCTCCTGAGCCATACTTTTACGTTTTACGCAAAATCTAAATTATAAAAAAAATCGGCGAAAATAACACAACAGTACCACAGAGAACGGACCCCGTACTGCCGCACCGGTGCCCCAAGTGCAGTGAGATACCACCTGTAAGCAAACAACTACATGGATATCACATTTGATACTGCGTGCGTTTTTTTTTCCTTTATCGCACAGGAACACAGAAGCTGGGCTTCAAAAGGAAAAAGCAGGCACACGGTCTCCCAGTACTTTTTTGGACGACTTGCTTTGCAATTATGACAAAAGGATAAGGCCTGACTTCAAAGGTAAGTCATTATACTTTTGATAGTTTTAGATCAGTTTAAAGTATTGATAAGCAATCATATAAAACTTTTTGATGGTTCTGTAGTTCCTGTTAATTTTACAAATTTGACGTTTGTCTTTTCCATGAGTGAAATATTGGAATACGACACAATTGCATTTTACATAGTTTACAAGTAGAGTCGCTTTCCAAACTTAAGGAAGTCACCTGAAACAAGCTGAACAAAACCTACATAAAGCCCCTTACAACGTGAGAAATTGATATTCAGAAAGCCATATAACTAATCACGAAGATGCAACCATACCCATAATTCAAATGGAAAACGAATGACCTTGTGCAAATGTTGAAGTGCGCGGCACACCAGCCTCTCCATCATGAGGTGACACTGAAAGCACATTAACTATGAAGTAACGACAGCTGGCTTCCTTCAGGCGCTCTAATGGCTTTCCTGTTGCGCCTTCGGCGTAAAGACTCGACGGTTGCTTAATTCCAAGCAACACTATTAATGTACTGCTTACAGAGGATATTGTAACAGGCTATACCTTTTACTAAGACCCTTTAAATCAAAATCCATCAGTTTATATTAAAATGTCTGTACAATATAAGACAATCAAGCCGCAATGATTTATCACATGGAAAAGCAAAACTGCACCTACAAGAAACAAACAGATACAATATGTTTACCACGTCTCTATACGCGAATGTATCACTGAAGACTTTAGGTGAGGTGCAACCATGCTGCCACGTACATGAGGAGATACAGAGGGTAGAAGAGAATAGGTCGATACTCGAAGAGCACGAAAGAAAGAAATATAGCAATACATGGATTACCTAAAGTTACTCTTGTCAAATTCAAGAAAAGACCAACACCACACGAAGTCCAGGGTAGGAGCTAATTGCTGTTATACTTATTTACTCGTGATTGTTAGGACGTTGAACTACGTCTATTCACTTCTGATGGATAGTACGGATATTGGTGGCCTCTTCGATTGAAAAGCTACATCATACAGATAATATATCATCATATAAAGTACTTGGATAAAGTAAAATATTTGTTTCAGATTTATTCACAAAGATTGCCTGATATGTTGTGCTCAGAGAAAAGTTGGCAAACCTTGAGAAATATCCTCGTTGGGACACTTTGCAACCTTTTCAAGGCAATGTGCGGTTAACAACGAGAGACCGCATCACATTGAGCCCATCTGGTGCATCTGTCACATCAGTTTGCTCCTCTGGCTATTCACAATGACGGTGATTGGTCCGCACATTGGCAGACCTTCATGGTGAGTATTGCCAGTAATTGTCACCTCGTCTTCCGGGAATGAGGAGCCGTGACCCGTAAGCCGATTCTGGGTCTCCCCGAAATCTGCCGGCAATTCCTGGGAGGTCTCGGCGTTTGGAAAGGTGCTGAGGTGTCATGGGGACGGCGTGATCTCTGGAATCAACCCGCCACCTGTTGCGTCCATGATCGATGAATAACAGGCGATGGACTATCGTGAGAAATAGCGGGGTAACTTTTACCCAGAGTTGGACGTCAACATTTTCTGTAGTAGCCTGGTATCCAGC
>NC_049992.1:14237846-14291508 GCF_000003815.2 Branchiostoma floridae | reverse complement strand
GGCTGGATACCAGGCTACTCCTGTAGCAGATTCGAACAGGTCTGCCGCGCGTACTCTTTCCAATTCTTTAAGTAATCGGAAAGCGCCCATAGCCTTGGAATCTAATCAACATATTGACTCCGAGTGCGATCAACATACAAATAGTTTTGTAAAAGAATACGTTATAACGTTACGCCATACTAATGTTGGAGAAGACATACATCATTATACCTCCCCCGTGTAAGAACTGCAAAAGCAAAGATAACTTTGTTGAGTTTATTTATCCTTGTTTGCCTTTCCCCCCTCAAGAACGTCAATGCGGAAATATCAATGTAATGAAATTTCTCCGTACACACGTTAGCGGTAGGGTGCTGTCATCTTGTTATGAGAAAAACTTTGAACGACAGATTTCATTTCCTGCCAGATAAACGTGCAATGGATATCAACAAGGTGGATTTCTTATGTTATAATTGACCTTCAATGAAACACATAATTTCTTTGAAACTTATGTAATATGGCCATGTCTAGCTCAGTTATCTCTGTGGAAGAAATAATTAGGTAACAGCAAACAAGATAATTAAAGTTGCTGTTGCAATATGTGAATCATCCATCTGTACACGTCCTGTGTTGAACCTGGTATTAAAAGGTCTCGCTAACAATTCCTACCGCCACTATTTGAGAATGACTTTCCAGTCGCACATTTCTCGAGGAACACCTTCTCAAAGAATTCGAACACATGGCAGTCGCCGAAGAAGTCATTTGACAAAAGAAATGTTTTCATCAAACGCTCGTATACATGCATGTCGTGGTAAATCAATATCCGTGAGCCAGTTATCGAAGCAAGGACACTCCCATTGCCCTCTCTCATCGCCCTATTATCCAGGAGACCACTAATTCTGCCATTCTTAATTGGCAGTGCTTTGGCCCTCTCGCCCCTGAAGATCATTTCCTCCGGCGATATTGTGGCAGGCAAATTAAGGTGGAAGCAAGCCTGACCCCTTCAGTGCCACATCGAAGGTTCTTGCTGATTTGCAAACCTCGCCAGACCCACACGGTCGGCCTTTGACCAGCACTACTCAATATGATAATGATTGCCTGTAATGATTTTCAAAAAACGTCCCCCGGCATTACAACATGTTCCCGTACAAAGTATCACATTTCCAACTGCTCTTCTCCAACTCTAACATGGGAAGTAATAGCTGTGAAGAGTACCCCCATGTATGGCAGGACCCCATTGTCGTGATTACCACTGTCTTTCCATTTATCAACAGAATGTCTTTTCACCTTTCCATTCTAAACAGGACAACCTTCTAAAGAACTTAGTCTAATGCACTTTGAAATAAAAACCTTTGGCAGCGATTCAATAGGGGGTGTCTCACTCAAGCTGCGGCACTTTGGCGGCGTCGCAGTGACAGAGCGATTTGACAGAGCGCTCAACGACTTTCATCTATAACAAAACAAATTATTTCACGCTTCGTGTGTTTCATTGTCATTCATTCATACTTGTACGTTTTGTATGACATTTTCAAGAGTCACACAGATGCAATTTAGAACGCAGTGACGGCGCCAACGTACCGAAGTCCACATACCCCCGACAGCTACAGCCTTTGATACAAAACAATGTAGTCACAGTCAACCTTAACTGGCATTTGGTTTCGGACTGTTTACCGAGGCCATTTTTCTTACATCGTTCAAGATCGTTTGTCCATGCTGTGTTATTAGCAAGGCACAGCTTTGCTCACTTACAACCGCTAGTTTATATTCCAGCCATGGCTTCACCTTCACGTGCCTTATAATTAAAGATGGGGTGGATGAGGAAGGGTCGACAGGATGGATGGTTGGGAGGAGTAATAGACGGGTGTATCCGGCACGGGTTGTTGAAATGTGTGGAAGTCAAGGAATGAGAACGTTAACAAATCGGTTAACATGGGTAATGAATGAGTGGGATGCGGAAAACAACTACTGAAATACCGGACGAGGTGAATGTGTCAGTACGTTTGGTGAAGCGAAACTATAGTCATATATCCGAGTGAATGTAAATTCAAAAGTGCATACGAGTGATAAATTTACTAAATGCAACTTTACTATCTGATCCTGTGTGAAGTGGTGAAAGTAGAGATAGAGTGAGTGAGTGAGTGTGAGAATGGATGGATGGGTGTGCGAGTGAGTGAGAGAATGGTTGTGTGTGTGGGGAGGTAATCTCCAAGCAGATTCCTCCTCACGCGTGGCCAATTTTACTCCTCTGCCAGCTAAAGTCCTTCCCCAGCGTATGTTGCTGTCTTGCCTCGGAGGAATCTGCTTGGAGATTATGGGGAGGGGGCTGAGTGTGAGTGAGTGAAAGTGAGTAAGCTAGTGTGCGAGTGAGTGATTTATGGCGTATATACATATACGTGATTGCGCCTGTGTGCATGTAAGGTGGACTGTTCAGTATGTAGTATGTACTTATGATTTACAATGAAACTGACAATAAGTTAGAATAACTAAGAAAATACAGTTTTATAATTTCTTAACTAATCTTATGAAATTCGACATAATAACGTTTTGTTTTCATCTTCTTCACTTGTACATTTAGATTATCATTATATTGACAAAGTGTTTTAATATGATGTACGATATGGCATGGTAAAATATTCATTATTGAGTTACATGGCGAATTGAAAAGCAGCAAGCAAACGCACAAAACGTAAAAAAAAATCTTGGTGAGCTACGTCTTTCGTGCTCTTAAAAGTAGCAGTCATTTCATTTTTTGCTCGCGCCGGGAGCGCACAAGGGTCGCCGGAGAGATTTCACCAGAGCACTTCTGGGGTGTGAGTTCTGAAAATTTTGAGGTCGCAGCGAGAGCACCGTCATGTGGAAAAGGTGTTAAAAAACTAACGTTGAAATTCCACATGAGATTTCTTGACACATTAGCGGGTTTGTTAGCATCATTTCATCCACCAACTTTAATATGAACCGCGGATCAACGCACCACTTTAACCATATCCCTCCTAACCATCCCAAATGCCTGGAATCTCATTAAAGTTTGGGTCGATATATAGCACAGACTCATCCTTATTCAGAATATGCCATGAAGAGATGATTCTCATTCGAAGTTTGACTGTCTCCTAATAGCAATGCTAAACAATACGACCGATTCGTGAGTGAACATACACGTTGGCCTTTCAGAAACTTAATCAAGTTCGGGATGCTGTTTATCCGAAAGCGTGAGCGTACTTTCAAGAGGAAAAAGTGCAATTTAGTGGACATTGATTGAAGTAAAAACAAATTGGTACATGAATCTGGACGACGGCCTGAGAAAAATACCAAGTCTATCAGCCTCTTCCTGTTGTGCTGCAAGTTGATACAGTATTATGCAATTTTCTATAGATTTCCTCAAAGTCTTTTTGTGTATAAAGTAACAGCAATTTGCGATCTATTGCTAGCCTATTAAACAACGGTTTTTATAAAAAAAATGTATTTAATGATTACTAATTAACGTATACTATACAAAGAAAAATATAAAATCAACTTATTATCATTGTGAATGTAATTAACACCGAACTGTATATAATACATTGTTTCGAATACTAAATCGGTTTTAATGGAGATTAGATTCGGTTGTGCTTCTGTGCTGATGCCAATCTACCTGCCTAAAGATGTTTCATATGTTTGACTTCGAATTTTGTAATAAATTTGATAAAGAATTGGAAACACTACTATATGACGATAAAAGCAATGTTGATTATATTGTAAAAAAAAACATACCAGGGTATGTGAAATTCAAAAACTTAAGGCAAAATCTGGCTTGTCTTTGACAAAAACTACTTTAATGGCTGAACATTTCGAGATCACTTCTGTCTTCGAATTCGGCACCACTCCCATAGACAACGTGGAGCCAACGATGTAAACAACGTCATTACGGGAGCTTAGCTCTAATACGTTCTTGCCTAAATCCATTCCTGGTATAATTGCCGAAATACCCTGTCTCAACGAATTGGGCTGTCTTTGCGTCACTTCAGGAGCAAACTCGCAAGCAAGTCTGGTCTGAACGGGCTATACAATGAACTTTAAAATATCGTAATTAGTTCATGATAAAATTTGACATATATATAGTTTTCATTGGTGCTTCTAAATGATCTATAGGACAACACCACAATTAATTGTCTGTTTTGATAGGACATTTATTTTGGAAACTACGACTTCTGCAAGTAGATTACATGTGAGTTAGAGTACCATAACGATCATTTATTATCAATTCATATCAATATAGGTCACTTAGCTGCAGAAATTGTCGCCGTAATTGTACATATTTCACCAGAAATGAGAACTGTCGCAAGGGTTTCTTCAGCACTAATGGCAATAATAACAAGATTTTGACGCGGTCCTCAAGGTTTCATCCCGGTGATTTCGGTCATGCCTAAATGATAATGTAAATACCTTATCCAAGAAGAATTAAAATGTTTGATTAAAAAGGTCCTATGGAAAATTGCATCGGAAAACCAACTAATGTAATCATTTCCCATAGAGTGTTGGAAAAGGTAATGCAAGCCAACATCAATGTCAAAGTGTGGTCGTTCTGTATTCTGGACCATATGCCTAATGATGAGGCCTCTAGCATGCCTTGAAACTACCCTAGTAAGGTTATAGTTTGGTTCAACATCGTCGTTTGTTACAGGCAATGGAATCAGGTTTTTGTTGCCATTAATATTGTTGTTAATATGATGTAACAGTGTCATGGTATTTACCATGACTGTACACATGTAGGCAAAGAATCCATTTCAAATACAATCTAGTACATAGATATCCTGTATACGCATAAATTTAACCAAATTGCTTTCTTTTCAGACTTATGAAATAGATGTCCTAACACGGTTGTATCACGTGTTTACTGACGTCATCCATACCGGTACCATTATAAATCATAAAGGCATTAGCATAGAAATAAAAATCAATAGCCTACGACAGAACTAATTAATTAATACTGTGGTACTGAACGATTTTATATATTAAACAGGCCACAAAATGCGGTTTCCATCCCACATAATATAATTAATAAAAGGTTAGCCATCAAAAATCCATCAGTTTTTGTTTGTTGAAAGAATTACTGAATCTCTAAGCAACTTACACTAGTGCCGGCCTAATCTATCCGCATTATAACGTTAGCGGCTGAACCAGCGATGATAAACAGGAGATTGCACCAAGGTCGATATGCCGTGCTTTTATTGAAAGAAATGAGTGAATTTGGAGCCATTGCTGAGCCCTTAAATCGTGAATTGATTTGGGACTAAATCCTGTGACGATGCGCTGTATATACATGGTTTAGCTGGAAGTTCTTTATTGAGGAACGGATCGATGAGAAAACGCGCCATTGATGGACTCTAGTTCTACAGGATGTATGACATCGGATAGTGATGAACCTCCTACGCTATAACTCTACGTCTCGTATCCAATATGATTATTGTGTAATACTCTTATAATCCTACATATGTGACTAATGTGTCCATCTAACAACATCTGAATCAATGAAAGCTATACGGGTATCATATTCATAAGCATTATTAGAAACCGCCAAGTCTTAGCGTTTTCTTCAGTTGGTAGATAGCCATGTCTAAGAAATGCACGCGTAGTCACAAGGAGAACTAGATGATGGAAGGATATCATATTCTTTATCGCGTTTTGTCCTTCAAGTTGAACAATCGATATTGCCTATCGGGTAAAACATGCGCTTTAGGTATCTGTCCCGAAAAGCCATTTTCAGGACAAACAGATAGCGGTGTAGTGTTCTAGTGTTTATGCTTAATGTTCAAGTCTTCAGCTGATAGCCAGCATAATTATATCGTTAAGATATTTCTGTTTGTAAACAACAAGTAAAATAATAGATTGATCCAAGTGGGCCTTTGCTTACTATGGAAAGATCCCTCTGTATTTGACCTCCAATATCAGCCCGAGTGTCATTCTAGCTAGTTTGCCGGGGCCCACTTACTGCTGGTGCGACTATGAAAGCCCAGGTTAACCAAATCAAGATGACACTCAGGCTATAGCTACTTCAATATCATTCTTGAAAAGCAACTTTTATCAAATTAGGCCAAAAGTTAGTTGCAACAAAAAATTACTTGCACAGCCTAAAGTAGCAGACTAGTTGCTGTCTAAACTCCATGAACAAATTTTTCAGGGTAATTTTATTTGCATGGACAGATAATATTCATGGTGCGTGTTAACTTTTTCTCATGTCAGGTAACAGTGGATGAAAGCAACTTGGACTGTACTGGTGCAAATTTGGTCTGAGAGTACTCGCAACACACCAATTTTGCATGCACAAACATGCATATGCAAGTGGTATTTTGAGCTTTGATCATATTTCAGATGTATAACCACTCGTACTTTATTTTCTTCTAGGACCTTCAGTGAATGTTTCCTGTGATATCTACGTCAACAGTTTTGACTCAATCTCAGAAACAACCATGGTAAGTCTGAAAAGCCGCACTAAACTGGTTTTCAATTGCAGACACGATATGCTTGTCTATGTAAGGCAGTCTGAGCAGATCAGACAAAAAGAGTGGGTGGAATATGTGAAGCATTGCGTCATCTAGCCGGGCTTTACGTGGAGACGCTGAACAAATCTCTGTCATCCCAACCTTACACTTAGACGCAGACCCTCGGCTGGCCTTGGCTTCAAAGCGCTATTCTGAATCACGTCGTCAGCTAAACGTAGAGACGGGGACCTGACGTTTTTGTGAGGAATCGTACGCGTAGAGTAAGCAGTAGATGACGCCAAGATGGCGGGACCCTAACCGGGCAGCCCCAGAGATAACGTACAAGAGCCGAATGTCTGGCATAAGTTTGCAGAATGTCCCGGATATGTCTCCTGTGTATGTATGCGGAAATATATGTACATAGGAGACATATCTGTCAGGGCACAAATCAAATAAAAAAACTAGTCATCAGTTAAGTGAACATCCCAGCGTACATGGGATTCCTTAGGGGAAGCAACAGATGTGGAGCCAGGCATGGGGATGGGTTTAGATTAAGATAATTTTGTAATAGCGGCCGGAAAGCAAATAACATGTGATGTAACATGTATTGTGCTCGAAGTAACTTTATATGCGTAATTCAGCAGATATCAAGTTTCCATACTGTGTAATATATCGACAGGAAGGCAGATGCGGATGACAATACTGATAGTAGTGGAAATTCAATGAAATGGTTGGATATAGTAGAATTCTTTAACACAACCGGCTAATACTCACGGTCCTCAGAGCTTCTAACTGGAGTTCTGCTTCTCTCAAAGTGAATGCTCAAAGTAACTACGAGCTAGTTGTGTAAAAAAATCTCCAATATCCTATTTTCTACCAATCTGATAAAATAATTCTCGGAACAAAGAGATGGTATAAAAATATTAATATGAAACGCTATGTTGCAGCAGTTTACTCGGTATCCTACGAGCCACCCTAACCTTGAAGCATCTCTACTCAAAGAAAAGTGAATTTAGGATATGTCCTCACAGAGTTGAAAGTCAAAAGTTATAATGAAAGACTTTGACTAACGAGCCACTCTCTAAGTACCAGGCGTGGTGGCTTTAGAATGGCGCCGATGCCTGTACAAACAAGAAACGCCATGGTTGAGTCATAGAATTGCTTAATCTTTGGGATTTAACCCCAATTAAGTTACCAAGCGTGGGTATGGGTTCAGAGTTGACTAATTTTGAATTCTAAATTATTCACGAAACGACTCACAATAACACTTAGAATAGTCTTAAACTTTGTCCTAACACTTATTTAACACCCATGCTAATGAGATATCTACTACAGCATATACGTTTCTCAGACGTAAATATAAAGGTATCAGAGGTTGAAACAATGGTACCCTCCCCACGTCCAAAGCTAGGTTGTAGGTTGCTCTTTTATTCATGCAAGTCCTATAAAACACTTTTTTGTCTGAAAAGTTCATACAAATCCATCAATACAAAGAGTTCAATACAAACTCAAGTATCATTAACTCGTAGATATAGATGAATAAGTTGTATGATCATATTTTACAGATTCATTATCATCAACGCCGCATGTCAGTTTTACAGATTAATTAAAAGCTATCCAATTCACATTAAAATGAAATATGGGCAGCCATAATACGTATCACCTATGACCTCCAGCTTTTGTTCTTGTCATATTCACAAACAAAATTTCATCTAAATCGTAAGATGAAATTGTACATGGGAACAGTATGGTGAGATTTAGTTGCCTTTGGGCTGCCATGTTGAATGCTATAATCAAAATGTGAAAACTTACATTAAGACTAAAACAACTATGCTGAAATTTAAAGTATGTGAAAGACCGTAATTGTTCTAAAGATTCATAACCAAAACCAACAAAAAGTATATGGGATCTGTGACTACCTTCAAACATTGTCTAGAAACTTCATTTCTATAGAATAGCCGAAATACATGATATAGTACTGTACTCGTTGAGGCATAGGTCCCATTTCTAAACAGGGGCCCGGTCGGGCAGCTTTTGGTGGCGATAAGAATTATATAAAATACATAAAAATTCACAATATGTCAAAATAAGATTCATGGGCATGATGTGTATATTTCTAGGTATACATTTCAATTTTTCGTTTCTTAAAACATCCCGGCCGGGCCCCGGTTGCAAAATATGACTTAAGCCTAAGGCTTAGGTCACATTTGCAAACCGGGGCCCGGCCGGGCAGCTTTTGTGAGCGAAAAGAATGATATAAAAGACATCAAAATACACAAAATGTCAAAATAGAATTCATGGGCTTGGTTTGTGTATATTTCTAGGTATGCATTTCAATTTTTCGTTTCTTACGACATCCCAATGTGACCTAAGCCTTACCAGTGATTGCTTCACAAACTCCGGAACTGAAGCATCAGTAAATATGTAGACGCCATGTTTAGGCATTCACGGACACCTGCTGCTCCGATGGATCTTTGGCCTATCGTGACCCCTATCACCAACCTGATTAATTCTACTTAATAGAAGTCTAAAATTTGATTACATCAGAGACATTAAATGTGGAACCTCGGGCATTTATCACTGATAATAGATGGTAATCGCAAAATTGTCGATAGTTTCCTTCGGTGACAGATTGCAATTAGGCTGACCCAATAATTGCATGTTTTGGGATGAAAACCATCAAAAGATTGAAAGATTAAACAGTCTTTTCTATTGCATAACTTAAAGTGTTAAACGGTAATGCTATGAGAGCATTTGGAGAGGATGTGACGTCATAGTGGCAATCAGAATGTCTGCATGCCCAGGTTGATCTCGCAAATGATTCCTTGTGACAACAGCGAGCAATTATATTTTTACAATTAAGAATCTGGAACGAAGTTCTGGAGTCATGGAGGCTTCCGTAATTGTATCCATTGTAAATCTACCTTATAATCATTGAACCATTAAAAGTCCAATAACGTTCAATGACCTCTTAAAAAGGAGTTCGACGCATTTGTTTAAAGCATCTTTTTACGGTGTTACAGTTGTTATTGATATAATTTCTTTGTGAGAAATTAAGTATTTTACACAAAAGATCACTAAGTAGCCTTATCATCTACATAAAAGGGATTTGCTACATTTTTTGGGGGGGTTAAACATGGAGTTGATTTTGGAAAATGATCACGTCCCTGCTCTTGAAAAACGGTTTGAATCTATGTAGAGAGGATACTTGATGTAATACTCCACATTGCGTGGATTCGCAATCTCACGATAAGCGAGGCCAGACGGAGAGTATCGAGCGCACAACCAGATGAACCCTTAAAATGCTACGTGTGTATAATTCTGCCGGCAAGTACGGCCCGGCCGACAGGTAATTTCGGGGTGAATGGCGCGGAGATGGCAGAGACGGACGATGTGGTCATGGCGAGGGGAACGCGGGCGCGACCCTCGCAAAATCGCTTCGCGTTATCTCCAAAAAGAATCTCTTAACCTGACGTTTCGAGTATGAAGTCTTTGTGTAAGCGTTTCCAGAAATAAGTCCGCAATCCATCTTGTACCCTAAGGTGAACAATATACGGAGATATGACTTGGAGATCAGGAATCTCGATTCGAAATAAACTATTTATAAAAGTATACAAACCTTTAATGATACAACGCTATGCAAAGGCATATGCATGGTTGTGGTAAGAATTTTCACCTAACAATTCTATATGTAGTGTAATCTCTTTTATTCGACCATGAAGGGAGAGATCTAAAATCCGTAAGGATAACGTTATGTTCATACTTACGTTTTCGAATAGTCACTCAATGCACGAGGAATAACTGATAATCCATAACCATGATGGAATTTTTTTTCTATTTAGATAGTGTAATAAGCAACAAAAAAGAACCTTTATTGCGTTGCACCCACAAAAGTGACGAATAGCATATCATAAGCACACACAATTACACAGCACTTATAAGCCATTGGTTAGACATATAATCCCGCCATATTTCTGCTGATTATCGTTCACCTTCGATAACAAGGCAATCGTGAGCTCGGTCATATTTCTTCGCCACAAAATTGTGGAATGAATTCCACGGGGGCACATTTCCCGTTCTCGGTGGGACCTTGCGATATTTCCCGCCACCTGTGATCCTAGGGGTTTTTTCTCTCCACATGCATCACTTCTGTCATCTAACATCTCAGGAGATGGTCTGGGAGACAACACGTATGACCTGACATTGGCCATGGGATGATGGTATAGGTGATCGAAAAATACGTTCCCTTCCTCCACCTTTATATCATCCATTTTACACGGCAACATCATTCACAAAGTCTCCACCACCTCTCCCAGACTGTCTACATGAAACGGCAAACTTGCCGGGCCTCTGGGGCTTTTACCTTTCCGCAGTAAGGTACCACCGCGTAATGTAAAGGTTTTCTAATAGATCTTTCCAGGAAAAGCGTAGTTCTGAGAGGATGGTGTCATAGTTTACCCTGAACAGACGAGGAAAGAATTCTAATTAGGATGGCAGGTATAAGCAAGGAGTGTCTTCAATACGAAGAGGCTACAGTGAAAATAGAGATGGATTTCAACTTACCCATCACCCACACTGCATCACAAAAATACTTTTTGCTGGCTAGTAACTAGGCGAATTTGTTTTGCTGACTTCAGCATTGAATCTTTGGACAGATGTCTGCATGAATTACAGGTAGGAGCAAGATAAAATCAAAAACAGATGGACTTAATTATGGTAAATACTCTACTGGTGAATAGCCATTAATAACCACAAAAACATATTGTGACCTAGCCTGATTTAATCGCGCTTCTTAAGCCCGCCCTACGTATACATTGCCTCGCCCATCATTGCCGCGGGGAGGAGTCTACAAGTTATGATGCATCGATTTATGCCTTGATTATAGAAGGTCAGGCTATCAAAGAGCACAATAGATTGTGGAGTTACCGATTAGTCCTCTAGGTCGTCCATGGTCTAATAGACTCAGCCCAGTGCCAAGTTTACACCAAGTTTGCCATTGATATTCGTCACATGGAGCCAACTTCTGGTCTGATGGTTTGCCAGGTGACAACGGCAGAACTTTGTGTCAGCCATGTTTACCGATATATATATAGTATAATATAGTATGGGTATATATCTGCCGATGCCTACTTAACCGTCCACCGGTTTCGAGTTTCGCTCCTGCCATAATACCCCTTTCCACTAGGACGACGCCCTCGCTGCGCGCTCTCTGCGACCTAAAAAAATTGACAGATTGCTCAACGAGTTGTATTTAAAAAAACGAATTGTTTTAGGATTTGTGTGTTTTGTCGTCCCTTCAGTCACACTTCAATATTTTTTATGATATGCCCAGTATGAAATCGTACGTTACACACATCCGTTTAGGTCGCAGTGAGAGCGCATCGCGTTCGCCGTCTAGTGGAAAGGGGGCCTGATTGACCGAAAAATCTACTCGATATTTGAGACAGACAATATGTAAAGATTTAAGACAGCTAAAGCAGAAAGAAGTATAGATTTTTGTATTGAATTGTTGACAAATGGCAGTCAAATTAATGGTAATACTAAAATCATTTGAGAATAGTATCGCCACATTCTTGTTTCTGGAATCTCTACACTACTCAATATTAATTAATCCACAAGTTGCTATTGAAAGAATCCTTAGAAACTTTTATTGATCGTTGAGACTTTTATACTTACTATTGTTTGACACAGCGGTCCAATTTATTACTGATGGCCGATTTAATGTTAGCCATCTCGGGTAGAATAGCCTGCCGTATCACTGTGGCTTGTGATCTTCACAACGATGCCATTCATAATCTTTATATCTAGCAGATATTGCGCCCCCGGGCCAAAATAAATGAAAAGTTATTGATGAAGAAATTTCATGGAATGAATTTTTCCAAACTCCAGTAATATGTTTCGTGATGGAATCGATATTTCCTTTCATGCAATTCCAATATAACACTGAATGACAGCAAGCACTTACGGTGGGTTCACCGGTGGGCGACCTTTGACCTAATTGATGAAACATTTGCTCACATCTGGGATGCTGTGCTCGTAAATATTTCTCGCAGGTGCCGATGGCATGCTTGATACCGCGGAGGACATAGAAGTGGGAAAGAAGTTAAGATCTTGGGACAGCAGATGAATTAGAGCAACCGCTATTCTCCTGCTTCGCAACTAATTCTGATACTGATCTCGAAAGAAATGTTCATATGAAGACACTCTACGCAAAAGAAACCAGGGACGGCAATAGATGGTGGAACAGGCAGCCCCCCCCCCCCTCCTCCCCCATGTACATCAATACTACTACACGTAATGCTCAGCGACAGCTACATGTAAGAGGTTGGCCATATGCAAGTGTGCTGATGTCTGTATGTGTGAACAGCTTGAGGATATCTGACATCTTCGTCAGAAAATCTCCATGGAGACGACGGGTGGACCTTGATCCTTATCGGTTTGGGCGGGACTGAACTCAAATGTATCGTCTGTATATAGCCCTACCAACTCACAGTAGCACTTGGTGCCCGTCATTCCTATCCACCACTTCACATGAAAAGTGGTCACATGAAAAGTGGAAAGGTCAGGTGTAATCCTACATGGTCACAATTGGGTTCTACAATTTCTACTTCAGAATGGTCTCGAGTGAGATACTCTATACTTCTATCTTGATCTAAGCGCCCTTTCAAAACAAGCTCCAACTAACAGCCGGTGAGACTTCTATTGGCGAGTAAAGCAGGCTGGGTTTAATGTCACTGGTTATGACTTGGCCTGTGCATTATATGGCCGTCATAATCCGTTAGACGATTAAAGTAACGTATGAGCTACTCCCTACGGGCAGTTACTGTCCTATAAATTGGCATCACACAGATTATGTCATTTAGCAAGTTTTCTCCAGTCATTCTATGTAACGATCAATCAAAATCAGTTTTAACAACTAGTACTGAAATATGAACATGTCAGTAGAATAATGGCTATTTTCGTATGTTAAATCGAGCTTTGTAATATAATATCCCTTTTGTAGGACTACCGGTTGAACATCTTCCTGCGTCAGACATGGACCGACCGCAGACTTGCGTTTGAAGAGAACGAGGAAATGGGATATAGCGACAGCCTCAGCCTGGATCCCAGCCTCCTGAAGAAGATATGGGTCCCAGACACTTTCTTCACCAACGAAAAGGGCGCCAACTTCCATTACGTGACGACAGAGAACAAACTATTGAGGGTTAACTCTAAAGGAGAAATATTATACAGTATCAGGTACAAACACTGCTCAATTTTAGTCAACACGTGTGCATCATTAATTACCATTTCTGTCCGAATTGCCACGAGCCCAGAGCAACTGACATCAGGCAGTCTGAAAAAGTTGGATTTCTTTGCTTCTCATCTTGTATGTAACTACCCCATAGTCATAGAAGTACAGAACTGTAGCTATGACGTTATGTGTTTGTAGCCTCCTTCGCAGACGTCTTTCATTTGATGGAAGAGGGTGTGTGCTGGTTCGCGATTTTCAACGTTAACTAAGATTTTCTAAGGGAGGCGGGGCGAAACTCCCATCCACGGCAATCTTCCCTCCATGGCAAACGACTAGTCAATGTTGAAAATCGCCAACCAGTGCCGGCCCACCTCTCCCATAAAATAAAAACCAACCCCGCTCGAAGACTGCGATAGAGGCTAATATCATATGTTTTGTTGTATGAAAGTACCTGACACTACATTCCCATTTCCCTCTGTCCCTCCAGGTTAACACTAACACTAGCCTGTCCCATGAAGCTACAGCGGTTCCCTATGGACCAGCAGGTCTGCCCGATGAAGCTGGAAAGTTGTAAGTAGTACAGTGAAATGTCGCTGCAAGCTTTTGTCATGGATGTATATACGTTTAGAGTTGCAATGTTCCAGTATTTTGTAACATAAGTCATATACGACAGGATTACATAGCATATTAGGACAGTTGTGGAATGTCGTCTACATAATCCAGTGCCTTATGTCGGCAAAGGCTGTGGTAGATCGTTGTCAACAGTCGGATTTGTCATAGCCTTGCCTTCACTCCTAAAACTACGTGAGACTCTGGCGTATTTGTAGTTTGCCGACATGTGCTCCTCTTTGTCCCATTTTAAAGCCGTTCTAGAAGAGGAGTCAACGTCTCATGACAATCACAGATTTTGTTGATGAGCATGATTTCCGTTGGTATATTTTAACTCTGTACTACACAATAGCTGACGTCATGCACAGGGAATGTGTGCATACTTACTCCCCCTGGACACGTAAGCTAATCTCAAAGTTGTAGCAACAAATGATAGAAACCAATTTTACTAGGCTACGTTTAGAAGAGGAGCCAACATTGCATATTATCGCAAAGCTTGATTCATCTACATCTTCTCCCTTGCAGATTACTGGGTATCGTTTGCAGACCACCATCATCTTCTCTTCAGGACTGCAGTTATATATATTTTATCTCACCTTTATGTATTCCCCAACACAAAAGAACCTTTATGTGAATCTCCACCTATCTGTAGAAGTTGCGCATTCAAAGGCAAGGGTTAAAGATTATGAAATATCAGCATCATCTTAAACACAGACAAGGTGAGGTACCATATTCATCGGGTGGAGTTTGCTTAATGGATGCTCACCTGAATTTTTACTTCCAGATGGGATGACAACGGACGATATGAGGCTACAGTGGAACTATTTAAAGAAGAATGGAGAGGAACAGAACCCTGTCCAAATAGCGGACGACTTGGAGCTCCCACAGTTCAGAATCGTCTCGATACGTTACACGCAGTATACTATGGATTACAGCACTGGTATGTAGAAATGCTGCAGTTCCCTTGCTTTACGCCTGGTGCCTTTGTGTTGCAGACGGCATGACGACCGACGACGTTCGACTTGTATGGAAAGAGACAGACACGCCTGTGGCTATTGCGGACGACCTGGTATTGCCCCAGTTCGCAATCACCAGCATAGTAACGACCCAAATGATAATGGAATACAGTACAGGTACTGACGATCCCCTGACGATTGTCTTTCACGTTACTTATGAGGTGGTAGAGAGAGTACACGTCAAAGTCATTGTCATCACATTCATTACAATATATACTGACATTTCACGCCACCTCAATACGTTTTGGCAAAGACATAAACTCTATCATTTTCAATTAAATCCATCATATGACGTTCAAACTGTTATCAGAACTATTCTGTAAGTTTCTCCTGACTTCTAATGTCGGTTATTTGTGTCAGATTTGGCCGAGAAAATACTTTTGTTTTTCTTAATAATTTCCATGCCCTTCTTCTACATTAAAGCTCAAGTTATAACGATTGTATTGCCCTTATATCAGTTATAATTATATCCCTAGTAAAAAAGACATGTTGTTTACTTTTCCTTGATATTCATATGTACCACAAAGCGAACAAGAAACAATGGGAAAAAAAGCATAAATGTACATATTGTTTTGACATCTTCATACTGTTGTGTGCCTTTGTTTTGCGTGTGTGTGACGTGTGTGTGACAGAGAGACGTGCAGTCGCTTGACCGGTAATGTCTACTATCTTTCTAAACTTGACAATTACATGTACCTCTCTATCAAACATGAGCACATACATACAAATCTAGTGACAGTACGAGGGACTGGTCACGACAATATACATGACATGTAGAGCCGTGGTCACGAATATCTTGACAACTTGGGACCACGAATATCTTGACAACTTGGAGAAATAACTGATTTAGAAAGCGATAAGGTTATATTCACGATCTATAACTTCCTTCTTGATCAATGTTGCAGGAAAAAAACATGTATATGTATATTGATCTACCTTTGAACTTGGCCACAAGATCAGTACGCTACCGTGCAGACTTTCTTAGTCCAGTCACGGGCTCTCATGGATGACGTACGGGTTGGATTTGAGATAACAGCCAAGAGGATCTTCTCCGCTTTATCTAATGTCAAGTAATAGCTTAGTGGGCGGAACTAACGCGGGCAGGGGCAGCATTAGGACCGAACTCTGCTGTTTTACCACACTTGTTGCATGCGATAAATGCGGGGCGTCTGCACTGCCTAAGTCCTTGTGATGGGAGGACTCTACTTCAGACGATAATACACTTACTTCATTAACTCTAACTGTGATCAAAACAACCTTCCTTTTGGTAAAAATCGTTGTGGGGGCTGTCCTGGCTACATGGCAGTGTGAGTAGCACATCTGTTACTACGGAGAGATGTCAAGAAATAATCCTTCACATTACGTTTTGGTTAATAGCTTTACCCTGAAATTGTAAACTAAAACAGTAAAATCCCTAAGAGTAAATCCGTATCAAGTATTCCATCGGTAGATTCATTTTAAAAAAAACGTCATGGATAGACACACATATGCATTAATTTAAAAGCAAAAGGACGGCGTGCAATGGAATATACTTTCAAGTTTGGATCGAGGGAGTGTTCTGCCAAAGTAAGTAAAGTAAAACTTAACTTTGAGTCAGTTTCGCACGAATCATAATCGTTTGATCGAATTGTTTAATCATGTTGATCCTTATCCAATCGCTAGGCTCGTACTCCAGGATGAGGGCAGAGTTCACACTGGAACGTCAGATGGGGTACTACATGATCCAGACCTACGTACCCACAATCCTTATCGTCATCCTGTCCTGGGTCTCGTTCTGGATCAACATCGAGGCTGCGCCTGCGCGAGTCGCGCTTGGAATAACCACCGTGCTCACCATGACAACGCAGAGTTCAGGGTCCAGCGGTGCCAAGCCTAAAGTATCCTACGTCAAGGCCATAGACATCTGGATGGCTGTGTGTCTTATGTTCGTCTTCGCGGCGTTGATAGAGTTCGCCGCTGTCAACTTCGCCTCCAGGCAAGACAAGGAGGTGGCCAGAAGGAGACAGAAGATGAAGCAAAAACAGGAAGAAAAGGAAAAGGTAATAAGGATCTCATTTCTGCCATCTAACATATGATGTGTGATGTGGAACTATTATTCTCACAAACATACTGCACAAAAGACGGTATAGTCAAAGGAGCCAAGATTCCTAAAATATGAAAGAATCAAGATATTAAAAAACGCGTACTTTCAATGTAAAGTTACTGCCAAAAGAATAAACTGAAACATTTTAGTGAAAGAGTTACTAGCAATCAGTAAACCATACCATACCATACCAAGGTTTAAAACTTCCTTGATAAAAGTAAGCAACACGTCGATTAAACTTTAGACAAAACATGATGTGCCTAAGCATTCGGCTATATAAGAGCTCCAAGGATGGTACGTCAACTCAAGTATTCTAACGTGTCGTATGGTATTTTCAAAACTAGACAAAATCTTAATTACATAGTCTCAGCCACCTGCGCCCAAGACATAGTACAGCTACTGCGGGCCTTATTTCTTGTTTGTCTGCCTATGATTAAGCCCCAAGGGCACGAGCACGGTGTGGTGAACATGACAAAGGATATGTAATAGAAAGTTTGAAAGGCAATTACAGGATCATGATCATATCACAATGAACTCTTTCACTGAAAAAAAATTGACAAAGTTTTAGTTTATTCCTTTGACTATAACTTCACATTGAAAGTAATCACTGCGTGACATCTTTTATCATATATCGATTTTGGGGGTCGTAAATATTGACTTTGTGCAGTTACTATTGATACCTCCCGTCACAGTACATCTCGTACATCGACCTTTAATTAACCCTGAGATGGTCATGGTATATGTACCTGCGAGCTATATCACCTTTCAATGGAAACTCAACAAGTATAGATGGCACATATTCTCCACAGCTCGCTGGAGTGGATGAAACTTAAATACATATAATGGGTGAACCATTCATTCCAATCGACTATGCACACAGCTAGGACTTTCAAGCTGCTGCTTCAACTAGAGAGGTCAAAGTAAAACACATCATAACTAACAATTTTTCACTTTCCACAGGCCAAAAATCTAAACAGAAAGAAGGCTAACTATAGCGGATACAGCGTAGGTGGTCAGCAGCTCAGCAAAGCCACGGAGCGAGGCTCGCAAGGGGAGAACAAGGATCAGACAAAGAACGGAGGATCTATAGAGAAACCAGTCAACCCCACGGAGTTCCTGGACAAAGCAAAAAAGATTGACTCCATGTCAAGAATCATCTTTCCCTGTGCGTTTCTTCTCTTCAACGCCATTTACTGGCCAACCTACCTAGGGTGAAGATGACACAGGAGCATGATCTGTAGGTCAACATCCTCGAGATAAGGAAGAACCAGACTGCCTGTAGATGTCCAGCCTTAAGGCTCCTACTGTCTCGACATTAGACCTGTCCAACGTGCCAGAATCTGTACATTGATCCGCGACTTAATGTTTTTGACTGTTTCTCTATGAAGTACAAGATTGCACTACTACCGTTTCTCGCCTTTGCCACATCCTACAACCTCGGAGGTCATCAGGTCACGGCGAAGAGTGGAAGATGCGTAGTGGCATCAAAGAGAACTCTACAACTGTACATATCGCAAATTCGTTCAACCGTATTGGAAAGAGTCTCTGAGTGTGTCTTACTATTTAGTACATAAACAGTTGATGACAATGATTGACAAAAATAGTGATATATTGATTGTTCTAAATTTGCTGTTTTGGATGATTATTCGTTTTTCGTGGGTGTCGGCTATGAAGAAGGAGGACATGATCTTTGCGGTAGATGGTGGCTTTGTCAGCTTGTAAATGTTGATTAAACCAAGTTACCAATAGAAGAGGGCTACGCGAAGGATGGTGCGTATATAGGCTGGTGGTAAATTGTGTAAGCTTTATTATTGATACCGAAGGTCGGACCAAGGACACCCCTTCATGTAGACTTACGTTGTTATGGTGAGCACCTCGCGCCAGCGATGGATTTTCCAACCGTCCACCGTCTTTCATCGTATGATTACACATAGTCGACACAGAAGAGAATTATCCCTAAAGTGTCATTCACGGGCGGTGAGAGCAGTCGATGAGGGCCTTGGGAGCAATGCCTGAAAGTCAGACATCTGATTGCTTTATCATCCTGAGGACGGAGCCCCACGATATTAGTATGTTCATGGTACGTACGTACATGCTGCGGTAGGTTTAGGACGTTATCAGTGTAATACCTGTTGGTTACGTAACGTCATAGCTTCCTCTGTACCTTTGAGATATTTCTTGTTCGTCATAGATACCCACCGAGACAGCAACGAGAGAAATAGAAGAATGGATTCTCTACATGTAATTTGACTGTTGTAATCTCTGAAGGCAAATGTGATTCAAACGAGTGCTTTATTGTTGTCCAAGTGACGCGTCATTGCTACGATATATTGTATATTTGGTATGAAATGAACCCTGCCGTTTGGCTCCATATTATTGCACTAAACGGAACGTTGCGTTAATCTTTCAAAATGGAGAGTCCAGTTTCTACTGACTCACTGCATACGTTCATACATGTACATATCGGTAACATAATTGCCTAGTCGTTAGGATATGTGAAGCCACAGATTATTGCCAATGCAAAACAGTGTTTCTTTTCAGTAACCTCTTTTGTATGAGTAGTTTGAAAACAGGTAGGAATGTGTAAGTGAAAAGAGTGAAGCGACTCGAGCTATAAGTACCCATGTGCGTATTCAACCGTATTTCGTGATTTAGGGCGTGGTCACATAGGTCGTGCGATCGTCGTGCGATCGCTAACTTCGAGCATTTTATAGGACAAAAAATGTACGTCACCTGTGAAGTTCAACTCTCTTGGTAAATGCTGTTTCGGATCAATGCCGGGGGTCGGCCTGCTTGAAAATCCTATGACATCAAAATCGTACGACGATCGCACGACCTATGTGACCGCGCTCTTATTAGTAGTTATCATCTGTTTCTTATATTCTCTTACTGAGATATGTCTTACTTTATCTGTTTACATGTCATACGCATTGTACTACATACGAAGACAGCCCTGGCTTATCTTTGATTATCAGTTGGAAAACATGATAGTCTGAAGAGGCATACCTAGGGTACAGTAAGGTAGGACGTCATTTGCTGTTATCAGACACTAGAGCCGTCATGAGGAGCTGACGGTAACATCGAGTCAGACACACTACCATGGCAACATAACAGGAAGACAGAATTCCCATTCCAAACACTTAAGGTGGTGTCTCACTGCACTTGGGGTACCGGTGCGGCACTTCGGGGTTCGTTCACTGCGGCACTAAGGTGTTATTTTCACCGATTTTTTTCATGATTTAGATATTGCGTAACACGTAAAAGTATGACTTAGAAGATAACAATATATACAAAACGTAAGAAAATTCGTTCTTTGTCTCTGCAATTCGTTGAGTATCTTTCGAACCCAGCAGTGCCGTACCGGTGCCCCAAGTGCAGTGAGATACCACCTTAACATACTGGTCCTGAAAAATTGTCTATCACAACACTAGCTCTCTTCGGGTGACGTTCTTACTGTTACTAACATAGAGCTTATCCAGACATGAATGCCACATTGAACAGACCACAGACACTCTGCATTGCCGAAGAGTCTCTCTCTATAAACGGTACAAAGTCAAGGCTTGATTCTACTTAATGCGCAAATTATCTTTGATATGGAATTTCTATCCCCAATGTACCATATTGTTGAAAATTACATACTTCATATCTCGACTATCACCGCTTTTCTGTGTTTCTCTCCTTGCGTGATACAGAGCGTCATTATGAAGATAAGGAAAGTTAGGCTGTCCTCGTTTGCATAGGATACTTTCTCGTGTGTATACGCAACAATGGTTTCGTTGTGTACTGGTGCTTAAGGTTTGAAGTTGACAAATAAGATGACAATATTTGGCAGCACGATAAAGAATATCTACATGAGCATGTTACATACTATGTTTACTTTTAATGCTACTTCTAAACTTATCTCCAAGCAGATCCGTGGCCGTTTGGACACTGTTTGGCACTGCCCTCCAGCCACCGTGGGATCTGCTTGTAGATTAGTCCTAAACAACGTTAGTGTGTTTACATCATTAGCTGGTTGCAATAACAACAACAGAACTCCAAAGAAACATTTGATGCATTCAGACTCTCAGATGATTGAAACTGGCACGTTTTTACTTAACTACTCTCATTCGTTTTAAAAAAATACAGCAACTTTTGGCGAAAAAAAAACTAGAAGTGCACTCAGATTCAGAACCTAAGCAATGCGGAAGTGTCCAAAGTGAATGAAGTCGCTTCTGTGTAATGTCCTTGCTGACGTGGATGTGGATCTTGTTAACAGAAGTCTCAAATAGAATGTAAGCCGTCAACGCAATAGAGAGAACGTTTAAAATCTAACAATAGAAAGACTTATTGGTAGGGCTTTTAGCCTTGACGTTACAGCATTAGACATCATAGAAAAACGGGATGGAAGCTGCATAATTTGCTTCGCAAACAAAGTTTCATCCATGGCCATCTATTTAGGTAATCCAACGATGGCGTTTTTCCAAGAGTTGCGAAAGAAGAAATCTCATTTCGCAATCACCTCTGCACCTGAAGACTATGTACCATCTATCTATCTACCATCACACTCTACAGAGTTGGAGAGAAACCGTTTTTCTTCCGGTATTAAGTTATATGGATGGACACTTTGTGCTCAGTAACGTAACGTTATGTATTAGTGGAATCCTTTTTTTGCACTATTTGATTTCTATTCCCAGTGAAAGCGGTTTAGCGCTCATAATTTCAATACAACGTGTTTTATAAAGATATAACTCAGTATTCAAATACAATTCAATCTCGACACTAGTGACGCAGAAGAAAAGTGATGGATGTCACACGAAACGTCTGGAAATAAATCACCGTTTTTTATCCAGATTGAACTGTACTTGAATATTACTTACCTGGATGTCTAACCTTCACAAACGTAAGTTTTACAGCAGGTTATTTATTTCACTAGCGTGTCAGGGATTCAAACAGAGACACGATCTTTCTACGACAGGAGACAAACAAATCACCTAACTGATTGATGCTCGGATATCCGCTCACATATCCCGCATGGCACGTCTGGTTGCCCAAAACCTCAAACATCGATTCTCAAGAAAAATGACGTCATACATCACCACGAAGGCATTATGGGTGTCATTAGCCGGATCATAGGCACCTTCTGGCCATCAGGACGTTAAAGATAGCGTCCGTGGAGGAATAAAGTCCACGTACGTACGTGTACATGCCATACATTGATGTCACTTCGATGGTTTTAATTAGCATGGGAAAGATAATCTATTTCTTTGCCATGAAGTCTTTCAAACTTGCGTATAATATAGTGCAAAATCACAAGGGTGATGATTCCTTTTTGGTCTCTACGATTTTATTCAACTGTTATTGTTAGGTTTACGTTATTTGTAAATTTAGTGTATTTTCTGGGTTGCTGTTTTTTCTTGTCTTTGCAAATAGGGATAGTCGACATTCGTCCGATTGCTACGTATAACACCGGGAAGACTAGTCATAGGGAATTTTGATACAACTATCCACAATTTATCTTGATAATGTGTACAGCAGTAGCTGAAAGAAAATCAAAATTGCACCTACTTCTAATTCCTAACAGGTATCAACTGTGCATTATCATACCACCTTCGAACATGAGGGGGGAAATATCCATTAGCATGCGCGTTCTCCCGCTTTTCTCCCGCCATGTATCCATACGGGGATATTTTGGAGCAACATTGGCATTGCCCTCACGTACGGCGGCTTTGGCGCGCAAAATCTCCCAGTCACGACTCCAGGCTCCCTGCAGAGCCGTGTGAGAATTTCAACACGTAGGCACCGTGGACGAGGAAACAGTCTACATCTGGGAGAACCCAAATTGCAGGACGCATGTCGCCTTGACTGGCGAGTCCATACTGCCGGAGTTAGGTTAATCCCGCGTCCGACACAGAACCGAGAATAGAATTTTTGGGAGAAAATTTAAAGGTCGACAGAATCGTTACCTTGCACCTTTAAACCACGAGCTGCTTGCTTGGTCATCCATCCATTAAATCTTTTATGTTAAATGCAGTGTAATAATGATATAAAGTGGGCTAGTGTTTACGAAACTTACGTGTGTATAAACAAAACTTATTCCTTGACATTACATGACCTTTGTATGCATAAAGTTGTCAGGCATATGTGAAACAGTATTTCCAAGAAACAACTCTATATATCCAGTCTATATCTCGCAAGTATGTCTTGTGCCTTGCTGTTTATTGTATAAGAAGATGATATGTATATACGTACCGTACTCATTATTTACAAGAGGTGATACGCATAGATGAATATAGGGGGCGCTTCTACAGGCGGCCACGGGGCTACTTCAAGGGTGCTACTTATATTAGACGCGTACGCCTCGTGTGACGTCTAAAATTCTATCCTATTTTATGTCAACTAGCGCGTTTTCCAAAATGTATGTGAAAATGTTCACTCTCTTGAAGGTTACTTTCTTGTATAGTTTCACATTTTACATTTCTGGACTACATACGTATACCCTATCACGATCAGAGCCTAATCTGAAGTAACGTTAACTAAGAAGGCACCTCCGGAACTTGTGCCAAATGACGGTAAAATTGCCAAACTTCAGTCTCTTACATTTTGTAGCTTTATTGACTTTGTTACCATTTTAAATCAATCATTTGCTGAAACGTCTCTATGTATTGTATTAAATTGTGCAAAGTAAAGAAAAATTTTGAAAATACTACCTCACAAATGATCATGTATTTTAGAAGTCCTTTAATGTACACTACCTAATAATTGAGGCTATCATATCCACGTCATCCCTAATTGTTTTGTCTGTCAATAGATCCGAGTTTACTTTCAAGATCTTGTGCGGAATGTGGATGCAACTAGACATACAAGATACTACTGGCATCATCTCTGCTGCAGCCTCAAGCTGCAATAAGTACTGCAGTAACACTATTAAACGCTAGTCGGCGCTTTTTATCCATAAGAAGTTGTTGCACACACAAAATGTTTATGGAAGGGCATCGCATATGTAGTCACATGTAATGCAATTCAGCCTAATTAAAATTGTAAACTTGACGGTTGCATGTCATTGGTAGTTACTAACCATACAAAAGAGTTCAACTTCTGATTAAAAGAAGCAAAATAACTTATCAACAAACAAGTTAATCCATCAATAAAATTGGCAGCTGCAAGGGGCAATCCTGATTTGTGCAGTTTAAACATTGAACCCCACAACAATCTGATAAAGGTTGAAAAGCACAACAACAGATCACTGATTTTTCTAAAATATCTTTGATATTCAGCATTACTAAAAGTTGTTCTTTTGCAAGTGTTCTTCAATTTTCCTCTGGATTGTCACTCTTTGTGCATTCTCTTCATTCTCCTTGGCATACTTATGCAGTTCTCCACTGATGACTCATGCTGTACAAAGTGTCAGATGGTTTCACTCTTGTTGGATGCACAGCTGCATCCTGCCAGTAATGTTCTCCTAACTGCTTTCACCTTTGACCTACCTCATGCATGCGTGTTGGGTTAGTGCTCCTTGTCACGATGATTATTGACGAAATCACTATGTGCTCTTGTACATGGAAGTGATTTCATCTTCCGGAAGAAACCAGGGGAGTTCTGAGACTTCAGCTTTGGCTGAGTCCCTAACGGACAGACCCCAAAACTCAAAAAGTGGAACCAGATTCTGTCGCACTGTCTTGGAGAACCTGACAACCCACCTGTCTATCTTGTCTTGGTTGTCAGAAGGAGGATTCACTGCTCTTTCATACTCTCTGAAGACCTGAAGCAAGAAAGAAACAAAACTAAAAAAAAAAACTAACTGCTGAAAAGTTACCTCAATAATAAAGGATAGATTGCATGCATAGCAGTAAGTATACATGTAGTTATGTACTTAAACCAGAATACATGGGACAGATGTATCTATCAGGATAAACCTTGATGGGGGCATTGATGGTTCAATAGCCCCCTGTTTGTACACTTAGTTTGATAAGTTTGATACCTTTTTATATGGTTCCCAACCAAAGTGATGCACCAGTTGAGCATAGACACCTAGACCAACTCCTGGCTTCTCCTTCCATGCACTGTAACATGGTTTCTTCCAAGTGAACAAACAACAGTAATTATTAATCATTATTAGGCCGCACCAATTTAATTTCTTGGTTCACGGATTTTTTCATAAAAAATATGGAGCGAGAGGGCGAAATAAAAAATACAAATAAAAATTGTAAAATGCTTGGGGTAAAGGTAACGGCTAATCCAAAACATAAAGAAAAAAAATTTCAGCTTGAAAAAAGTACAAAAACACTATTATTGTACAGTAACAGCACCTGTTCCCAAACTTTAAGGATCTTGTAATATAAAGGCTAATTTGCTACACCAGAAAGTTGGTGACTGGTTTCATTAATGGTGAAAATTTGCTGAGTGGTAATTTTTATTTTTTATTTTTTATTTTTTTTCAAAAAAAATAGGAGCGAGCGAATCCGTGAACCAAGAAATTAAATTGGTGTGGCCTTACAGTAGTGAAATGCTGACACATTTCTAGACTGTATTATCAGTTATCAAATTATCGGTGTGTTGGCATACTGTTAAAAAAGGAAAAAACACATCTAAACTTTGTTTCGTAAATGATTACTAATAGAATAAGCTCTTCTTTTTTTTACTGATGTGCTGTAGCAACGCTTTCTTTTTGAAATCAAGGTCATCCCCAGAGAGATACAAGCTAGCAACCAAATCCATTTCAAAAATGCGATGGTAGCATCCTTCCTTGTATCTGTCTTCTGAAATAGTATAATCAATTTCAAATTGCTTATAGACTAAAACAAATTTACAGTCTTCTTCTACATATCATACAAAGACTTACAGCAGAGATAACAATGCAGCCCATACCTTAAGGTACTGATGTATGTCTTTCCACTGGTTCCGTAACCATGGGTGATGCCAGGGGTCAATGCCGACAATGGTATGCATGGCATGGAGGCTGAAGATATTGCATGTGACCTGAACAGGGAAGAAACAGTCATACATTTATTATATAATTTCAAACCACCCTCTACAAGGAAACAAACCTTTCCAGGCTCTCATCAAAAGAAATTGTAGCTATAATCTTCAAATTACGATACATCAGTTGACTGACAGGTAGTACTAGAAGGGCTGTTGTTTTAAAACACCCTTCAAAACTTTTCTCTTAATATTGTTACACACAGATCTTCAGAAGTAGACATCATGAAATCAAACCTCAGTGGTCCCCTCAAAAGTCCATGCATCTCGCTGCATGTTGTGCCCAAGCTCATGGAAGAGACCCCAGTTGCCTTTTGTCTTCAACAGCAACATGTTCAACACACTGGCATCAGAATCTAGGGTGGGATGGGGAGAAGCATGGTTGGTAAAGATACACAAAACATAGCAATGATTATCAGTAGTGGAAGCCTCAAACACATTTCACTGCTAGTAACTAAAAGGTAAACACTGACTGATACATTGATACATGCTAAGACCAATATCCAGCTTTCACTGCACCTTGCCAGAAAAGTTGTGGCACTGCTTACCAATATAACAACACTTATACTAATATATCCAGTTAATGGAATAACCCACAACCGTACAATCAGGTACATTTGTATATAAAGGTGTGTAAATGTAGAATGTAAAGATAAGGAACAAGCCATATATTCTACAGACTTCTACAAAAATTATGTACATGTACAGTATAAAGATACTGACAGTGTCAGATATTCACAAATGTTGATTTCAATGAATACATATCTAAGGCTTTTTGTTAATTGGCAAACCTTTTTCAGCAATATCCAGGTGTGTGACTACAGGGTACCCTGCATGCATGTAACCTGCACATGGCTGTCTGTCTGCCACCACTCGTTCTCGGCGAAAGTCGCTGGGGTCTGTCCCTCGTAGATCATGATGGGACTAATAAAGATCATAACAGAATAAGTACACAGCGCCAATACACCAATCTCCAAGCAGATACTAGTGTGCCATAAGATAGTATCAAAGCTGACCAAGGAGTATAGCCGACCAAAGAGAGTCAGGTGGGCACCTTTTCTGCCATCAGTCAGCTTCTACAGAGGCTACACTCCTTGGCCGGCTTTGATACTATCTTATGGCACCGCAGGATCTGTTTGGAGATTACCTATACACATCAAAGCATTGGAAAGAGACTGTCGGGGCATAAAAGAGAAAGATAGAAATTTGAAATCGACTTGAGATAAATTAAAGTTCTAAAATATACCTGGACTATCTTGTCCCAAAACATCAACATCTCTGTTGGATTGAAACCATCCTTTAGGCAGGTGGAAGGTAAGGTGAAGATGATGTGTCTCCCAGCAAGCTCCGCCCACAACCCAGGAGACTGACAGCTCACCTGCCAGTTGTTAACTGTCTCAGGTTTAGTCAAGTCAAACCAGGGAGCTTCTACCACATTTTCTAATGTGATGCTCAACAGTGATGGCTTCTCTGGGCTCTCCAGGTAGATATTACCACCGTAGGGAGAGAAGAGCTGCGTTTCATGATTCAAGTTGGTGACTACACTGATGTTTGGCCATCGGTGAAGCGTGTGTTGGTTACTTAGTCTGTCTGTGTGTGCACCGACTCGGATTTTCCAACCAGAAAGTGCCCCACTATTTGTGTTACATGACTTCACAAGTAGGAAGGTACCAGCGGGTAGATAATAACCAGTGGTGTGACGTTCTTGTCTCATAGAGTTGATTGTTATTGTTACACTGTGTAGCTGTGGCTCCGACTCAAAATCTCCTGGGAAGGATTCTATTCCTGGAGCTTTGCAGCAGCTACTTTCTAAGTACATACTTGCCATGGCAGCACTACCCCTTTGGCACTTCTTGAGTGTTTTGTTCTTTATTGCTTCTCCAAGGTGAGGTAGGTGCCCTGAAATAACCTCTTCAAGATCTTTCAACAAATACTTCTCAATGCATTTCTTTGGAAGTGCAGCCGTGCAATACTCAGTGCTTGCTGCAAACTCTTCAAATGACTTGTCGCAGACAGTTTTCAATGTTTGGCCGAAATGTGCATTTTTCATCTTTTCTGAGCTGGTGGGAACTGTGAACACGCGATCTCGGGTGATGCTGTAGTCTTCTGTGAAAGACAATCCAGCTTCCATGATGATATTTTGTAGAGGCATGTCGTCAAGACATTTGGAGGGATTCAGCTGTAGCCATCCCCACGGACAAATCCCACCAATCAGACAGCCTCCATTGGTAAGAAACGTTATGACGTCTGGTACTAACTTTTCCAGGCAGTCACCACCGCCAACTACCACCAGTGCGCCAGACTTTGGTAACTGGCTGGCTTTGGAGATGTTCTCGTCATAAACTACCATCTTTCTGTCAACGTTCAACCACGACAGGCAGTTGTTAAACAGTTGGCAGAAGTTCTCATCATTTTGTTTGAACTTCTCCATATATCCGTCGTGACTGAAAACGATGATCGCTCCCTTACCGATCTGCGCAGCTGCCACGACAGGCTGACCCGAGTCGTCCAGGAGGATTGGTGCTGCGAAGTCTTCACAGCAGGCAAGATGGCCTGGAACACCGATGGTGGGTACTGATGAAATGCCTGGAGAAAAGATGAGGACAGGTAAATCACTTCTAAGTAAGTCTGAGTACGGCCATGTTTGATAAGTTGTATGAGGGTCTGCGTGCTCTTTTCCATAAGACGTAGGCAGCCTATTTCTATTTCCCGCAATTCGTAGGAAAACCATCTTATCTAAGTAATTCGTAGCAAGCCGACCAAATTTGGCGTAATTGCCTTCCTTGATTTAGCCAAGGAGGTTAACCTCCTTGATTTAGCGTAATACATAGGGGGTTCTTCTGAATTTAGCGTAAATCGTTGTCAGGAAGCCCCCAGGCTGATTCGTGTTACCAAGGAGGTTATAAAAAGGCGATGTGTGGAGGGTAATGGCTACTTTCTTTATAAAAAAAAAATGCTTTGAAACTGCAAGTTGTCTTCTAATCAAACTGACTTCAAAGAGAGCCCAAATTCAAAGACTTAATCGCCTGATCCTTTCAAATTCCAACCATCTTTCCAATTGTTCCCGAAAATTTCTTCACTGGTATTTCTATGCACAGTTTGTCCTGTGACTTTTTAGCGAGTTCAATGATTGTCCAATGCGATTGTGTAATACTCAAACACATCTGTATAATTTTGAGTTTAATTGTTAAACTTTGGTAGCTATTTTAGAAGCAGAATATGCATAGCTTTGAGTGAATATGGACAGCTTTGTGCAAGATACCTCGAAGAATCTCGGCTCTCCAGCCATCTTTGTCATCAGCTAAGGACGCCATCTTCCAACGTCAATGAGTACTCCACTTGCGATCCTGTTGGCTTTGTACCACTTGTAAACTGGTGGAAAGAAATGATAACGTTATAACGTTATTTCGTTACTATATAAAATAATGTTATGTATATATTGTCCTGGGTCTCTTAATATCAATCAGGATTGTCTTACCTGAGCTAAAAATGTCCGCTACTGAACGAAATTTAAAGTTACGCGCAAGGACTTCGACCTACTGACGTATTCCCAGGTAAATTTGTGAGTGATACGTACTTCCGGGTTTCGAAAACTTGTGACCTCGAGGTCAGGGTAGGTATCGTACAAATGTTCTTAGGCAAAGTGGTCGAACCGACGTCTGGCATATCAATTATCCACTTTTATGCCCAATACACAATCTAAACTAGAGTTCGGCGATCTCATACCTCCATGAAAATTTAGAGCTTTCGTAAATTTCATGCAATTGACCAACACATTATGTATGCATGGTGTTGTTCATCATTGACTAACGTACACATGTCACAATTATAAAATTCCCATTATTGATCATAAAGCGGTTTTGAATTTTTACATAAATTATGCAAATAAGTTCCTCATTATCATATTTGGTATCTGCTTATATTCCACCTATCATAATTAACATGTGTTACATGTATTGAGGTCCAGTTATTGAAAACAATGAAACTATACAATTTCCTCATTAATTATGCAAATTAAGTCCTCATTTGCATAACATGTACATCATTATTAACATCTTTGCCTAAGCTACCTGCATGCCTAAAATGCAGGCAATCCGTCGTTCCTTTCTGCAGTTATCCTCTTTGGAGTGTCTTGACAAAAACGCCCCTGCAGTCCCACAATTAAATGTTAGGGGACTGAAACTTGCCCCACTTTTTCATGACGCTAAAAGCTATATACCACTTAAATGTCACGACCATATCACGTCCATGACAAGAGATAAATTGAAAAACTGCTATGATAGAATATTTTCATTAATTATGCAAATGTACTCCTAGTTTGCATGATTAGTATTTTATCTTGTACAACATTGTCTAAGGTACCTACATACCAAAAATCATGAAAATCCGTTGTTCCCTTCTTGAGTTATCCTCGTCAGAAGTTTTTGACAAAAATGCCCCTGCTATCCCAAAACTAGACGCTAGGGGGCCCAAACTTATGTCATTTCTTCCTGAGCACAAGAGCTGTCTAATACTAAAAAATCGTGACCATAGCATGTTCAGAACACCGAGATAGCAAAACCGGAAGTTGCGCTGCAGTACCAAGGAGAGTCGCTAGGGGGTCCAAAATCTAATCATTTCCAGCTTTCGTCAGACACTACCAACACACCAAGTATGAAACCAATCCACCCAACCGTTCATGAGTTATTTTGTTTACACACACACAGACAGACAGACAGACAGACAAACGCGGGGTAAAATATAACCTCCATGACATTTCATGGAGGTAATGAACTAAACTGTAACATTATAATAACTTACATGTTTGTAGAATAATTGCTGGGCAGGGCAAGGCCTTCGGGAAACATAGATTTAGGTTAGTTTAATATAGCCACCTGTGTATCCTGATTCTTAAATAGTGTCACAGTGTTCCGCACACATGTCGAGTTCATTTTTTTTTTCTAAACAGGTTTGACAATTAAATCAAAAGACAGACAGGCAGGTTACGCCTACGTCTAATAAAAAGAACAAAAAATTACCCTAAAATAGCGAAAATAACGTTAAAATCTTATCTGTAAAGCCGTATATCAATTTTGCTTCGATGGGGAGTTGAAAACATACCCCCTTTACGCTAAGCCAACAACTTTCTGCTCACTTTCTTTCTTGACCTCCTGAACTTGACTCATACCTCAACAATTTAAAATCCGATCGAATGGTGCGAACTACCAGGTAACAAGCTAAGCATAGAGCTTTGCTTTGAATGATAATAGTAATGGCCTACAAGAATCAAGAAAGATTGACAAAAATAAACTTGAAAGCGGTCAGGCCAATGTAATGGTGCATAACATTTTATTGTTCAGTTTTGCTTCACTGATAGGATCTGATAGTCCCAAATTTGCTCAGACAAAGTCGTGTACATACATGGAGAAGGTGGATCAAAATCACTGATGAAGGCACGACCCCTTTCGGGGGGTTGTCAAATTGCAGAAGGCCTCCTAGAGTATTGTTGCTTCCTAATCGTCAGTAATAATTGTTGCCACATAGAAGCCAATTCAATGGTGCTTTGGTGGGATCATCAATTAATTTCAATGGTCGAAAAAAATGACAACATCAAGGAAAGCTAGTGAGAACTGTAGTTTAAAGATCGAGGAAAGAGATGCAGCAAGTTCTTATTTCGTCTTTCTCTGCGATATGTCGACCTGATAAAAACCAGGCTTGCATCTGGCGCTATAAAAAGTGACGTTAAGCCAAACTTGTACTGACAAGAACCATGTTCACGGTTATAAAACTCTCATTCACCCCTCCCACGCCCCCTCCCCTTGCACAAATAAGGTTTGTACGTTCCAGACAGCTGTGATATCAGATTCCTCACAAGGAATGCCGAGTGCGTCAATCACATGTGTTCTTTACACCAATCGTAGCACAGCAAAGGTGGCTTGACTTCAAATTGACCAATGGGAGTGTTTCCCGCGCTTCGCGGAGGAGTTGGCAGTTTGTTGTGTGGAAGAGGAGGACTCAAGTCGCGCGAGCGTTCCTCTCCCCGGGCCCCATCTAAAGTCCTCGGCTTTCAGTTGGACTCATCTGGAGTGGACATACGTGCTCTTACCTGAATTTCCAACCGTCGTTTGCAAGGTATGTCTGTCATTCATTGTCATGACTACTGTACTTTACATTGAGAATTTAGATACTCCTTTGACACCGTTTTTGCTTGATGGTATACAGAGAATTCAACGAATGTATTCCCTAGTATCTTACACAGCTTGCTCCCGTAATTGCTACCGTTACAATGGTACCAATGCTAAGTATTGTGACGGTATGCGATGATCGTTCGTTAAAGCTATGCTACGTAATATTTGGACAATACAAAAAGTAGATTTTCCTGCCATTTCTTTACATAGTAAGCTAAGTCTACCCTTTAGCATTGAATATCAAGGCTCAGTGAGAGAGGTTGCAACATCAGTGCATCATACAAACATGTCAGATGATGTCTCCACCTGTGATCTTCCTACATGGACCTCCATGCTTCCTAGGGAAACACGCCCACATCTGGCTTATCAGTGTCTTGTGTACCCGACTGCACAGTGGGGTGTCTGATGACAGTTGCACCAGAGTTTTTGAAAAACGTAATCTTTGCAAGATTTCTTGCAGTTTTGAAGGGAATGTAACCTCAGCTTATTGATACCCTACAAAATAGACTAAGTGCATGATTATATCCTATTTTGATGTGAAAAAAAATTGAGTGTTTGAAAAGAAGAAGATCTTCCCCTGTAGCCAGCTGGAGTGTGAAAAACTCATTAGCCCACCCCCTAGGGTGCCTACTGGAGGCCTGGAAGTTGTTACTTACAACCAGGAGGGTCTAACTTGGGGGGACACAAAGATGATTACGTAGCATACCTTTAAAAGCCTTTCCTGGATTATCTTCCCGGAATGTGGCGCATATCGTTCTGTTATGGGTGATATGTGAGTTGCACTGATCAAAGGGGCGTGTCCGTCCATGGAGTAAACACTTAAGTTTCAATGCACATCGTTTATGTACTTTTAATGGTCTATGAAAGACCTGTTTGACTAAATGGAAGGGCAGACGAGTTGTATTTGTGTTGTTGATCCAAACGCACAAGTACTAGTGTATACGTAATGCCATCAAGAAGTGCATTTAAGTCGCTATGAAACACGTCTTGCTCAAATACAGTTTATTTTGTTTTACTTCTGTCTTGTTTCAACTTGATGAAACGACAGTGATATATGAAAAGGTAGTGTTTAGGTCGCAAAATCAATCTTATACGAGAGAACATTTATGTTTCGTTATTTTGTGTGAATGTGATACTAATTGCTGTATAGACACGTTTTGCTTTTAGTCAAGCAGATGCTGTTGGTATAGTATATTGTTACGTTGTGATCATGAATTACGACTGTAACAATATAGTCTTGTGAAGTTGTGATCTATCCTTGGTCAGCTTGTGTTAGATCCACCCGTCCCTACCCCTCTAATTCTACAGTATTCATATCTAGCGGACACAGTCGGAACAAAAAAAGGACCGCATGAAATCTGGCTAGCTAAGGAATCCAGCAAAGTAGAAAGCCCAGCAAAGGTAGAAATGTGTCTTACATTTGTCAGGGTGGTCTCAGTGATGAAAAAAAAATCTTGAAAACAATGATAACAGTCTATTCATGTCGTCCGCAAAACACATCGAGAATCGGGGCGACCTGTCTGCCTTCTGCTACACGTAATTGATTTAATGAACGTCTACTGGGCTAGGCTGGGCTAGTAGTGATTTGTTTGTACCAAAATCGTTGCGATAAAAATTGAACAACTTCAAAGAAGCGAGCATGTGCACTTCCTCTGTCCAGTGTCTGTGCGATATGGGAACAGTTTGGCCTGGAATTTCGTCGTAAAATCGGGTCGAGCCCCGAGAAAAACATCTGGAAAAGCTTTGCCCATGTGGATTGAGTTTGCTCGCGAAGTACGGCCGGTAAAGGTAGGCTCGCAAAGGGTTTCGGAATATCTTGTTTACAACACGATACCGAATGAATACATGAACATGACATGGGCGGCTACGTATACAATCATCGGTTTTATCGTAAGAAGTAACATTGTTAATTAACTTCACGTTTATTCATACGTTAAGGGGGATTTTTTTCTTATAAACCTTGTTAATTTCCGTTTTTATATTAATTTTTTTTTTTGAAATGAAATTAAACGCCTATGAAACAATTGAGATATTTTGACATCATTCTTTTATTAACTTATTTGCTTCGTTTACGGTACCATTTTATCTATTTACTTCACTAAACTGATAACTTGATAGTGCTGGATCCTGTTCGTTTATCAGATTCCATGAAATGCCAGCCCAACTTGTGATTATTTGTGCAAGACGATCCTGAAATAGGATGATGCCGTGTGAAAATATCGCCTAAGTCACCCCACGCATTCTGTACATCTTTCGCGAGTACACGAAGTTTGCATGGAGTTGATTCTGTACGAAAACAAAGTCTTCCGTTTAGCTTGGCAACAAACACACACTTGTTGTTATTGACATTGTAGGCTGTCAGGTAAATATTTATGTGAACCTTCAAATGTTGTTGTTTTTCGTGATAGCCAATTCTCCACAAACTATGTAAATTTTGTTTGTATCGCAATACATAAGTAGAGGAATTAAAAATTCCTTGGAACTATGTATCATGACTTATTCATGAATTAATTCGAGAAAACTTGGAAATTTGAAGGTACGTCACTGTTTACCAGTATAAATAAAGGTGAACTGAACTGAACTGTTAGATGAAAATACTATCTACTGAGAAAACTTACGTAAAATTATATCAAAGTCTCAGTCGGAAAACCGTAATTCCTTACCAGACTTACCATTGTCGTGTACTTGGGAATTTTGAAAACTAGCAGTAGCAATTGGACTAAGAAGAGAAACTTCCCTAGTCTAGAAGATTCATGCCAAGTTTGTGTCCGTTTGTTACAGTAGCGGTTTCCGCGATAACATTTGCACAATAAGGTTGTATATTTTCAGCGTTGGCTCAAGAATACAAATGTCATGCGGCTTCTGATATAATCGTACTTCAAAGGAACCGTCAAAGGAGTCTTAACAGCTCAATGAAGGGCTTTGTGTGTCTTTCAATATCCTCAGACATGTGTTTTTACGTCGGTTTTGTTCTGCTTCAATGACCAACGACAAAGGAAAAGCTGTGGTCAAAAACAGGACAGTAAACGCGTGCTTGTTGTCTGTCAATCACTCCCTTGACCTATGACCTTGCCCTCTTAAGCTAAGAAGGAAGCAGATGGTTGAGGAACAACTTCCCCTGGTTACTAAGGTTACCAGCAGACGTGACGCTGACAATGTGGCGCTCTCAGGGACTGAGTTTGAAGGGGTGAACCGTTTAGACATTTGGGGCTGCCGTACCATTATAATGAAGGATGCACATGCTGATATCATGAGGTTAACATGTGATTGATATCTTGTCTGTCAGGACGAAATTCGAAAACCAAAGACTAAAGGGAGACTCGGAACTTCAAAATAACGAAAGATGGTTTCCACATTCATTGTCAAAAGGACAGCACATTGAAACGAAGGCTCTTAGCGAAGATGTCTTCACCAAGTATCAATGATCTAGAGGGGAAAGACATCCAATAAGTTTCATTTTTTCACTTCAACACAGTAACACTAGAGTTGTAGAATATACACCGTATCACTGAATACCCAAGAAGAGCCTCTTTCAGCTTTGACGTCCCGACTGGGAAAGTTGTTGCCATGGACACCATGTTTTCTCAGGAGATTGGTTGTGACGATAGTTCTGTTTATTTTAACTTCTATGTCATGTTTTCTTTCCACTGTAGTGTTTCAACATGCCATTCTACTTACTACATTCACTACCTCCTCCTCATCCATCTTTCAAAGTTCCATCGGTCAATGAACAGTTTAAATCAACAGTTTATGAGTGGATTTACACCAATGTACGCGTGACGTGTGTAGAAGGACCATTTCAACACGTTCTATCAGTACATCTGTAAACACTACATGGTGCTGAGAGGAAACCACTGTAATTGGGGATAGAAGCAGCGTGTGTTTCTGGTTGTGCCCGGAAATCTAGTCTGCACTAGCCTGGATACCAGACCTCAGCCCGATCTCAAAAATATCTACACGATAAATATTTTTGAGATGGGGCTGGTGTCTGGTATCCAGGCTAAGGCTGCACAAGAGTTAGACTAAAATTAGTGCACCCCAATTTGAATTTTCTGTGTGTATATGTGATGGTAGCTATTTACCTACAGAGGGAAGTTTTACCACCGTAGTACGTGTAGTCATCAATCAATGAATTCAATATATTTACAATCTTCACCACGTGAAAAATACTGTCTACTCAAGTTTTAAAAGGTAATGTTCTTCAGCTTAGCTATCAGCATTAAAGACTAAAATCTTACACTATAGCAGCAAATGCTAGGAAATGTTGCCTATTTCTTGTGTGCACAAAAGGTTTTAACGATTTTCTACAACAGTTCAGTAATATCAAGGAGGTCAAAATCCCTGGTGATAATATCCAGCACTTGATAACCTGGTTACCAGACCCCAGCCCGATCTCAAAAATATCTTTCGCCCAACACGAAAGAAATTTTTCAGGTTGGTATCCAGGCTAAGCACTGGAAGGTTCTTTTCTCACACTAAAAGATTTAAGAACGATTTCTTGCTTCCATTAGAGTCTCTGCCGTATTTACTACCGTCACCTCTGTGTGGACCTACTGTGAGCATTATGGGATAGACAGTATTTTCAATTGGTTACACAGAACACAGCAGAATGTCAAGAGTAGGCGTTTTGAGTGAGTCACTTTTCCCATCGGCCTGAATCATTTCTCAGGTTTCATGGGCTGATGCGGACACACCCACCACTAGATGTATTTGCATGGTCCACATCTTCTATCAGAGTCGTCATTGTAAAGTTTTGTAGATTTTCCACCCAAGACGAGGTTTACGAGACATTAGAAACATCCACACCATACCCCTGTCATTTCCATATGAATAGATGTCCTTAGTCGTTCTTGTCTCCCCTTCCTGATACAAAATGTAGTTAGTGGTACATCCCAGTTTGGCGGGATGATAAACATGCTACCCTGCTATCAATTTCACCGATAAAAGGAAACGTCCAAGGTTTTGCGTCTCGAGGGGTGTTGTCGGTATCCTCAGTAGATTGTAATCTTTTATATTGCTATGTTTGATCATGGTCAATGCTAAATTCATTGAAGTCTTTCTGTTGCGTGTCCTTAACTTTGAAAAAGTGTACGAAACATCAGCAATCTGACTGACTCATAAGTTAATCCATCCCTCCCCCTCCTTGTGAATTTGATCACACCCCTGTAGGTGTGATCCCTTGGCCCAACCCGTCTACTTTCCCTGGTTCTTTGGGTGTGGTCTACTTTCTCTTTTCAACTAGCACTTTTCAACAAACCGTCGTCTTGACTGGACTCTCTCCGCTACTTTCCCTCTCTCCCACTTATTCAAGTAAGTTTTATGTCTTTCTTTAACGTCTCCCTTTAATTAACGGTAAGCTGTTCAAATTGTCACAGAGATACCGACCTATTTTAAACTTGCCACGGTTGTAAACAACCCTAGACTAGTGGATGTGCGGATAAAACATCGGCTGGAACGAAAAAGATGCTAGAAATATTTCTTGTTGGTTGCGTGAAGGAAGTTTTGAAATCTTACATTTTGTTCGAGTATCTTAGTCTTTTCTCTTTCTTAGCCTAATCTGATCGCCTATGTTGCAATGACGTTGTTTATTTGTTTGAGGCACCGTATACCGTATGGGCATTCTTTTTTCGATGGGATGAAATACACGCTGATACATCTGATGTTCAGTCGTTGTTTCACTAACACAGTAACAGTTCTTAGTTTTTCGTGCATTTGGCAAGTAACGTTATACGAGTATGATCATGGAAATCGGTTTATTGTGTGATTGTGTCGTCGGGTCATCCTAGGCGTTTTATGATGATGCACGTTTCATTTATGACAACGCCCAAAGTAAGGCACGTTCTTGTCCGGGAGCTGTTAGTGTGTCAGTGTGTCATGCTCTGGCCATGCATATATGGTAACCTACGCGTGGGAATAATTGGTAGGCACTGGTTGTTTGGACTGTACATGTGTGTTTCACGGATACGTTTTATTCCTCGACTTGTCTTTCTGTACTCTTAAGATTTTGGTCTATTTGCTTGGCGTTTTAACACTACGAGAAATCGTTTAAATATCTTGGGATAATGGTTTCAAGTATATGTTCTATTCTATGCATCATCATTATATCATTATCTATGCATGGTTAAGTTACTTAGTTATGAAAATAATAATAAGACCTCACATAAGTTAACCTGCTGTGTCCTTATTCCTTTTGATTATTCGTCATAGTACCAGTTCTCTGTCCCAGTTTGTTTTTCCGAATCTATAAAATTGGTACGGACTTATGAATTGCCCCCAATGTATAACCGGCACTGTGATTGTGTGACCTAGTTTGATCACTGCTATAATTCCGTATTCCAAGACGTAAAGTCCGAAACCCAGGCTAGTCACGGGACCAGTAACACGACACAGCCAATCATTACCACAGAAACATACATAAAATTCGTACTTGAAACACGAGTGGATCGAGTTGCACTTGTGCGGAGTAAGAAATGTCCATATTCGGGGCGTTGGGCCGTGACATCTCATCTGTGTAGAGTTCAGTCGCGGCCAAGTTTATGTAAGGATTCCCTGCGTTGCCTTGGTAGTCTGGGTCTATGTAGTCCAAAGGTCGTCAGATGTCGTGCGATACGGGAAACATTATCCCAGGCACAAGCTCCCGGGACTCGAACCTTATTATTGTGCAAATCTGTCACGCTGATATTTTGGGCACTTTTGATTGTATTTTCTGTTCTGTCGGACTGTTAACGATATTGCGACTAATCATCCAATACCAATTCCTTCACAGTATAAATGTTAGGCTGGTTAGACTTTGATCAGCTTGACAATGTATAACAACTTCTTTCATTTAGTTTTTGAACACATAGTCTTACTCTGTGGGTGGTTCCACCTTGAATTAAGGTCCAACAAATTCGATGTACAGCTGTTTTTTTTCTCCAGAGAAATACTCCAATCTTCTTGAAGGTCGTCATCCTTTTCGTCACAGAAATCTGATTTCACAAATTGAAAGTTCAAGGGTCAAGCTTGCTGTTTTCCACAGATACTTTTCGCTACAAAAAGTAGTAATGATATTGATTTGACTTGGGCTATGAAGTCTAGTTCCTCCTTGGTATCTAACCTGGACCTTAATGACCCCACCCCTTGACCTTGACCTCGACCTTGATGAGTAACGCCTCGCCCCTTCCTTGCCAGCTTCCCCCGGGCACCGCCCTGTGAGATTCCGTACCCCCGGAATTCCTCCACTTTATTTCTCAAGGTCAATATCACAAAGTTTTAACGACCTGCTGGTTTGCCTGGCGGGAAAGTGCGTAGGAGTAAAGGTTCGAACATGTGAAGTTACATATCAGGAATGTTAGAGCTCTACTCCACTCTACCCTACTTTACTCTACTCTACTGATTCTCTACTCTTTCTAAGGACTAACCATAATTTAGTACGTGTACTACCAAGTTGCAAAGCTCGTCCTTCGTTGGTCTGTTACTAGTATGTTCTGTCTTTACCATGGATATTCTTTCTTTCTTTCTCTCTTTATTTCGTATTTCTGTTTCTTTTTTTATCTTTTCCTGACCTTTTCCATTTCTCTCTGTCCCGTTCTCCTTCCTCGTTGCTGACATTTTTACGTGTGAAGCACTAAGATGGACGATAGCTCAGATTCACAGTGGGTTAGACTGTTAAGATTGATTTAACCCACAAGGACTCTTACTGAGCGGTCCCTTATAATGTCAATCCGGGCGCTAACATTATGTTTTTGGCAGCCAGCCCCATCCTGACCGTTCCAGGTCAAGCTAGATGCCAGCGGCGTGCCACTGGGCCGCCAAAATTAGCTTGTTGTGTCTCATATGGCTCGCCACGGGAGGGCAGAAGGTTTAGCCGTGAACCCAGGCTGGTGGGGAAGGTTGTCTATCTTCGTTGTGTTCCTGTCCTCGCAACATTAAAAGCTACTTTTGTCCCTGCTAGTGAGCCATAAAAATTATCCCTAATGACCTCAAAACACCAACAAAAAAACAGAAAACGAAAAGGTGCAGGTGGGATATCTCGAAAATGTGAAACACAAATGTAGCACACCAATGAAAATTTATTATTTAAAGTGGAGCAAAGTGCAGTGAGACTAGATCTGTGGAAACATAATTTGACATTGAAATACACTTGCTAAAATTTTAGGGAACATTGCTTCAGAAAAGGAGGTCGGCATTGCAGTACTTTTAGGGTCCATTTAGACGCGTCCATTGGTCACCCATTCAATGATCCTGTTATGTGTGTTTATCTCTGTTGTGTGTGTTTGTCAACTAAAGCTTGTTCTTTTACCCTTCAGAAGTGAACCAAGATGGCGGTGTTGAATCGGTGTTGTTGCTGTCTGAAGATCAGAACAGGCAGTTTGGTGACAGGCATATTTTTCCTGGTCAGTATTTGTTCAACATTTTCCTACAATGAAAATTAATATCTTGTCAATATTGATTCTTAGCCCTCTAAGAAACATTCATTAACCAAGTACATTTAGTGTCAAGTCACGAGGAAAGTGTGAAGTTCAGTTCACAGGAATGTTGATATACGTATGTGTGAGTATGTGTTTTAGCACGGAATAGTAAGGTAAATATATGTTTTGTTTTTGACGCAAATATCTGTACAATAAAATCTTTGATAGATGTATGCACTTGTTGGCGTCTAACTATTTATCATATCATTACTCTCATATGCTCGTATATCTATATGTTACCCATACTAACTTTTGAAAGGTATCAGTGAAATTTTCAATGAGTGACATAGCATAATGTAATCGTTAACTAATATTGAAGATAAGAAACCTCATGTGTCTTTGTTCTCCCTTTCTTTAGGCCATCGCCATCATTGATCTGATTCTGCGCGCTGTTGGACTCGGCAATGTGCCCGGTGGTAGGTAATGTCCTTGGGAGTTTTGATGAGGAACACAATACGAAGCCTGCAAGTAGTTGTTTTACCAAGAAAATTCCCTTTCTTTTCATCAAGCACAGGAGGTTCAACGACTCAGGAAATATTATATGTATATTTGTATATGATGCTAACATTTCACTCGTTCTCAGACGTAATTATCAGAGTATTTGTAAGCTTGGGGAACTGAGACAACTTAGCTTTAGATATCATAATTCTATTCCCGATATATCGTGGGGGTAGAAATATAGTTGCTGTGTACTGTTGCCTGCTCTACAACGCTAGGTATGGAATTCCAACAGTGTGACATACCGTTGGTTGGTCTTCGAGACCTGGGGCCTCGCTTGACACAACAAGATGACCTCAAGGTCGACAAGCATTTGCCAGCCTGGAATATAAACCATCTGTGTAAACAAAGCTGTTGCACTTGCAGTTCAGTAAATAATCGCCAGAGGGCACACTACCCCTACTGCTACAATGAACTACTACAGTATTGCCTTGTATCACAGGGGAGACGATGACATTAGAATTTCACCCACTAATACATGCGTTCCAATGGGAGAGTTGAGGAAACAAATATGCAATTATCTCAAGAATAAAAAGTTCAAGCCATACAAACTTACCTTCAAATGATAGCCTACTACATCCAGTCTCGGCAAATTCCTTGGCAAGAATTTCTATACGGCTAATCTTTTGATACACCCCCCTGATTAGAGCCCTTGGATTGGCCCATTTGGCTGAAAACACCATTCTGGCGACGATACCACTATTTCAGGGGGGTGCGGAAACCCCCTCGATGGAGAAAGGTCATTTTTTACAACTAATTCTACCAGTGTAGGGTCTTTCCTACTGCAGCCACCCCCAAAATGCCCAGATTTCACATAAAATCCCACCAAGAAAGGCTTTTCAATGGTTTAAAGCCTTGTTTTTATTTGAGATCTCTCACCGTGGGCTCTAGGCGCCTGCGCTAATGCTTACGTCACCCCCACACTTTATCGGCTTTACTGTACGCTACTACCACTATTCATCTACAAAAATCCTGATCAATTATCCGAATCAAGATTTCAAGTGCAATACATTTTCGTGTACTAATGAAATATGTGTTTTGTCATCTTTTTCTTTTCTTTTCGTCTTTCAAATATCGTTTTGATTATTGACTGTGTGGACAAACCTTTAACTATGAATAATATGGAGATTTCTGTATATTCTGTTTTTAATTTTCAATTTTTTTCACCCCAGTGTTGGCTGGAGGTATTGTCTTTGACATCATCTTTGCCATCATGTGCATCCTTCTCATCGTGGGCGTGCTGAAGGTACGTCAGAACAAGATTTCAGTGTTTCCACATCAACAGTGAAGGGAAAGTTTAAAAAATCTCGTCCCCTCTGGGGACTAAAATCGCACTCCTAGCGGCCGGCATTACTGTTGCTACCACCAAGTGGAGGGGGTCATTAACCCCAACCAGCGAGAGATTGTGTAAATATAATTGGAGGCTGCTATCTCTGTGCGACCAAATATTTCCCAGAACGAATTTTGTAGAGGAAGAAATTTTTTTTGTGTGTTCTTTAATCGTTTTCATATTACTTTTATATATCCATCATTTTCTAATTATAAAATCATGGATCACACAAATCCTATTTTGGTCGCTGTACGAAAATGATCGTCAACTAGCTAGAGGGATGCATGGACGTGTTAAGTAACTTTTGCTGTGAATTGATGAGCTGTTACTTAACCAACTGTACGATGTTTATATACATATACTCGTATCTTGTATCTCGACAGGACATCAAATGGTTCTGCCTTGCCTGGGTGATATACGCCGTGGTGTATCTCATCATACTGCTCATCCTGGCCATCGTCTATACCGTCATGACTGTGGCCGAGTACATTGATGATGACGTAAGTACCGTGCGTCAAACTTCACCGGGAACCACACATCATACTTGTGTCAAATACATTTTTGCGAAAGAAAATATATCATGGGTTACAATAAAGAAAAAGAGAAAAATATACTTATGGGTGTCACATTTTCGACGATGCTAATGAATTATTTAATTAGATTTACTGATATAAGTGCCTTGTTCATTTTAAAGGGCTTTTTGGTGCATTTGTATTCTTTCCACGCGCGCTGAAAAAACGTATGATTGAAATCGGGGGATGCACCAACACATGTATATCTAGAGAGACTGACAACTGTTATGCCTTGTGTTACTGCAGAAAGGTGTGTCTCTCGGTGCCATGATTGGTGGACTCGTCATCAGCTGGTTGATCGTCACCATCGTCGTCTCCTTCATCGTAAGTAAAGCGATTTCCAAGAATATGCCTAAACAAATAAAACATTGAAAGAGAAGAATATGGTTCAGACAATGCCCCCCCCCCTTTTTAAGGTATTTTTTTAATATTTCCTGTATTCCAGGTATACTGCGTCCTGTGCGTGTACTCCCACTACCAGAACCTGCGGGACGGCATCGTTGAGGGCGACGTCACTGTCACCCGCACTGAGGTAACCAAGACATATGTGTAATCAGCCAATCACAGACACGCAAACAGGTGATTGACAGGAGGGTTGTACGGCGCGTGACACCTGTCTGGGTGAGGTGTGTGACGTGTAGTTGACATGCATGTCGGATCAGAAACGTCGTGGACTGGAGAGAACAGAGCACGGGATGGCACGTTGTTGGATTGCTCACTGTTTAGGTGTCCTGAAACACAACTGAGTTTCACTGATACAGCCTCTTGGAATAGAAACGTGTTTTGTAAAACGTGTATTGTGCACGAACTACATGCATCTATAACAATGTTTTTCAGTTGTAGATTAGGCGTGAAGATAGACATTAGGTCAAATTTCTTTTCCCTTTTTTACGGATTCCGGGTTTCCCTCGCAGTGACGTATATTATGTCTACCAAAAAAGTAACACAGTATCAGCCAGCAAGATGGTGATTCGGCACAAATACCAGGAAAAGGGTTTTCATCAATTTTTAAAGTTGGTTTTGGTACTTTGGGTAATTTTGGTACAATACACAACATATAACATTCGTAGACATAGAGCTGACACGAGTACAATCACTTGCCTACCTACATATTCTAAACATATAAGATTACAATATATCTCAGATATATTGGCTACCAACAAGGATCACTACTGAGGATACGGTATCATACATATGTTACCAACATATTACTGTGTTAAGGCCCCCTCTCACTTGACGTGCGGCACGCTTGCGGCATTGCTGCGTTCGGAAGATGCTCAACGAATTTCAGAGATAAAGAACGAATTTTCTTACTTGTTGTATATTTTGTAGTCTTTTATGTTATACTTTTACGTATTGCGCAATATTTGAATCATAAAAAATCGAAGAAAATAACAAAACAGTAACGCAGTGAACGAACGCAGCAATGCCGCAAGCGTGCCGCACGTCAAGTGAGAGGGGGCCTTTAGTGTGGCGCCCATTAGGACGTATTTCTGAACTTCAAATCTTGTTCGCTCTTGCGTTTACACTTTGTATTGCTACATGGTGCTTGCTTTGCTTTGAGCTTGTTGCCTTCTTCAGATAAAAACTGCTTTGCTTTTTATGCCTGCTTTTGTCTGTCTATCTTTCTATTTGTCTCTTCTGTTGTTGTGTGTGCCTAGTCAAATTTTGTCTATCCGCATCTTTGGCATTTGCTGCAATATGTTCTCCCCGTGTATTTGCTGCTTTTATGACAACAAATGTATCAATTGAGCAAACCTGCATAGCGCCTTGCCATTGTGCCATACTTACCCCAAGCACACCAAAGATTGGTTTTAGCTACTTAATGTAATTTCTGTGTCTCTCTTCAGGCCAAAGCTTAAGACTCCTCTCGAGTTTTGGAGTGGACGAGGTGAAGAGTTCTCAGCTCACACGAGACCTCGAGAAGTGCCTATGAAGATTTTGGTGCTAACATCAGCTTTAAAGACTTTCGCTTTAGAAATGATGATATTTTTAACTAAAGGGTCTATATCCTATTTAGGGCAGCTTTCTCTTCGCAACTTTCAAGGTTAATGTTGTGATTTTTATTATCAGCTTGTTTGTTTGTGTAAGCTTAATGCTATTAACATATGCATTAGCCGGCAAAACTAGACTGTATATTCTAACATGTACAAGTAAAAAGGTGAATTTATTATGATTGGTAATTACGTATCTTGATATAAATTGATGAGTCATTTACTCGTATCTCAATGTATCAAAATATTTCAAAACAGCTTTCGACAATTGCAAACCGATTAGATAATGGCACTATAGTGTATGTACATTAGACTATGCGATGTGTATACTATAGACATGTGTAACTGTATTGTTCGTAGTTATGTATAAAACAGTCTGTTCTCTATCCGAACACACTGCCTTTTAACCAAAGCTTAAGAAGCGAAGGCTTGAAACACTGTTGCGTTAAACCTATGCCTATTGGTTGTATTGTATTATAGTTATGATGTATTTATACGCTATTATTCATTAGAATCGTAGATAAATGATACACGTTACAAGTCGATACTCGCGGGTCAATCTTATTATATCTTACGGCTCACTGTACTCTACAGATATTATATCAGAGCTTGGTTGTCTACGTTTTGTAGCAGATCGTGGCCCTGTTCTAACAGGAATACTTAAACTTCCAATGCACTGCACAGAAGTACGGTTGTATTGTGGATATCTAACGGTACAAGTTACAATAAATGCTTTTATTGTGAGTGTTATTAACTCGTGTTTCCTTTTGCACCGTTACATACTCTAGCTTAGAGTAAAAGGCAATCTCTCGTACACAAAAGCAAATGAAAATAGACAGCTATGTTAATGCATCTATAGCTTTGGTTACCCGATGTGAATTTCTCTGACCGAAACGCACAAAGATAGACAACACAAATGTTTTCGCATTATTTCAGAAAAGCCACTCCTAGATCAATCAAAACATGTAGTTCGATGTATTAGGCAGTCGACTAGTTGAATTGAGTTAGACGAAGATCATGTTTCTGTGTGTACGTAGTGGTTATATAAACTACAAACGTTGCAAATAAAAGGACGGTTCTGTGTAGTGGTTATATAAACTACAAACGCTGCAAATAAAGAATATCTTTCTGTACTGTGGTTATATAAACTACAAACGTTGCAAATAAGACGTTTCTATACTGTGCATGTGGTTATATAAACTACAAACGCTGCAAATAAAAAAAATCTTTCTGTACTGTGGTTATATAAACTACAAACGTTGCAAATAAGACGTTTCTATACTGTGCATGTGGTTATATAAACTAAAACGCTGCAAATAAAAATGTTTCTGTACTGTGGTTATATAAACTACTTGTAAACGCTGCAAATAAAAATGTTTCTGTACAGGGGTTATATAAACTACAAACGCTGCAAATTAAAAAAATGTATGGTGGTTATGTAAACGTTGCAATTAAAATACTTGGCCTATGCATCACAGAACCGATAACGAGGGTGAAGAGGTCACAAGAATATAAGACGATGAAGTGGTTGCCGATGTCGTGACGGCATTAAAAGTACTTTGAAGACAAAAGAACCTGTCATTATCTGGATTGCTCGGGTGCGCAGGGCTAACAGGTTCGTGATCTGAACAAAATCTATTCAGAGGCAGAATTTCATTCAATGCAAGATAGTAGTTGCTCAAGCAACAGGCTAGATTTTGAAAGGAAAGTTCAGACGTTTCTGGTACCATCCTCTGCCTTTCGTCAGTGACAACAACCGAACACGAACTGTAGATCAACAGTTATTAAATCAAAACTTTGAATTGACATAAAAATGCCTTCCTAATAATTTTTTTAGTTTTCAGAACCCCCTGTCAACAGCACTATTCGTAAGGAGGCCTATGAAATACAATGGTTCAAAACATGAGCATTTTGATTTGACACTTCTTAAAGTTCGGTGCCTTGTCCGACAGACCGTGCGTCAGTGTGACGTTTCCCATTTGTGTTTTCACAGCTCAAACGTTAACACTGCATACACGGATACAGAAGCCATTGTTTTGATATGGATTCTCAGGCTTGGTACATACAGGCTAGGCTGATGTCATAACCGATGGAAACTTGCCGTCCATACATCCTTACCATCGTCTAACGAATGCCTTTATTCAGTTAAACATACGTGTTTCTGAATGTGATGTTTCCACGAATTCAAAATGAGATATCTGTAACGTTATAAGGATATGACCTACATGTACGTCTTTGTACTGAATAACGCTGTTGCAATGACTGACACGGTTCCGGGCATTCACGTCCGGTCGAATCTGTAATGTCTAAGCAAGTTAATAGCTGGCCAATGACCTCAGGGCAACAAGAAGTTAGATGCATATGGCTTTAATTCTTAATGTGTGTAATCCATGTCAGTATAGACATATACGTCCAGGTGGTTAATGAGATTGCTTTGTAATTAGCTCAACATTAAAATTACACGTCATGGTTGACATGCTGTCAATGAATAAGGACGAGGGGTCTGAGCTGTCTGGTTGAATTCAACACGCTTAAGCAGTAGTACTCTCAGAAAGCCGACATACTATACGGAGTTAAAGCTAGATTGTGCGCTGACGTCAGTGCTAATGCTACTGACATACTGTTTAAGCTTTGGGGAAAAAGTTAATGTAAAGAGACAGTAGTGGTGTAAATTATTCTGTGGCGATGTTCCATTTGTCATAGAAATAATTTCATCTCCTGTTAAATTTAAAGTTAAAGTTACCTTTACATATGTGCAGATGCTTTTGGGGTGGCGCCCATCTCCATTTCGAGTAGCCCTTGGGCCACACATGTGCAAGCCACTACAGCAGGGGGCTGGTCCGCTGGTAGTGATGTGTGTTTAACTTCCATACTCTTTCTCTTTAGTGCTGAGTGCTAAGCAGAGAAAGCAGCATGTACCATTTTTAAAGTCTTTGGTATGACCCGGCCGGGGTTCGAACTCACGACCTACCGAATGCAAGGCGAGCACTCTAACCACTAGGCCATTGCACCGGCACCTGTTAAATGCAACCGTTAAATTTCGATTTTACATAGATCATGCATTGCACCTTCCATCACTTTCAGCAAATATCTACCTTGCCATTTTCCTTTATTTACGAAAGGTCATCGCATGCGCAAAACGACTCGAAATTCACTTAAGAGGAAGAGGAATGGTTACTCCTTTTTCTACGAGAGGTAAGAATCATGACGATCTTGTGATTCTTTCAGAAACCTTCTATTCTTAATTGAATACGTCTGTAGACACTATGGGATGAAGGGACATAGCGATGTTGAAACATTTTCTGGCAACGTCGTGAAATGCACGCAGTAGTATGAAATAATGCTCAATCTCAACATTTACCCATAACGTTCATCTGGTGAATCTATTACGTTAAAATGATATTTCAACATGCGTGTTGAATCCGATATTACGCTCAGTGGCATTTCATGTGTACCGATCGAGGGTAGCGATGATTAAATGGTCTATCGAATTATCAATGTGCCCCTATAGATTAGGTTGTCAAAACACGCTGCCGTGTGATAACATACACGCTAGTATTTGGTACCAATGAACAACAACATTGTAAACATTTTGCCCATTGCGTACATAGAACTGTGTACTGCTGTCACCTGGCCCGACACACTCCAAAAGGCTTAAAAATTTGCGTCTTTGTAAGCAATTTACTTGCGTCCAGTGGTGCTGTTTGGGGTCATTACCGCGCGCAGAATACGTGCGGCATCGTCCCTTAGTTTATGTACGGTTCTGAGCTCGGGCTGCAAAGCTAAGGTGAGATAGTCGGTACCCGGCAGGACGTGAGCTGGTAAAAGAAAGCAATGGCGGCGCTTTCTTGCTGATGCGAATGTTGCTAGGTCTATAATCCAACGGTAGCGTTTGCAGCCTGACTTCAGAGATACCGTCCGTCTTGGCGAGCGCGACAGGTTTTTCAAGGGACAAGTTATGAGCCGTCTGGTATGGTCAGACAAATATAGTTTGAATTGATAACCATGGTATCTATATGAGGTGTGGCTGAATCGACTGGTCACGTCCTCAGTTATCTCGAGCGTGGGTCGGTGCGACGTCTGTGGAGGAATAAGACATCGGAGGAGAGGAGAGAGCCATCTTCTGCATCGACATGCCGATCATCAACACGTGCTGCTGCTGCTGCAGCCTGAAAGCTGGATGCATCGCCACGGCGGCCATCTTTCTGGTTGGTATATCTAGCTACTGTTATTCTTACCTCCAATGGCTTGTCACCATATCAATAGTGTGTTAATGTTTAGTAGTACCTCTATGTGTGCAGCATTATGGCTTTCTCTTCATATGTATATTATACAAAATTAATGTTATATCGGATTTCGCCATTTTACCTGCCATTGAACAAGAGTATTTCAGTAGAGACAGACGTGTATAGGCTTTTAGAAGGGGCTATGTGGGTTTTGATCCATTTTTCTCATGGAACTGCTCGGGGTGAAGGGAAGGTCTAATGTACTTCACCTTCATTGAGGAGTTGTGTAAAACTTGCATCCAATCTGCATGTCTGGTGGGATATTTTATCCGGTTGACCAATTTCGATCCACAGACCAATTCCCAACCTCCTAATTTCATACTTACCTGGATGTATTGGGCCCTCCTTTCCTAATACCCATTAGACATTCAGAGAACGTCTAAAACATACTTGCTATGCCTCCCAGCAGACGTATGTAACCTTGCATTGACGTAGAGAGAGGCGTTATGGCGCCAGGAGCCCGATAGGCAGCTCATCCTGCCGAATAGTGAGGAATTGCGGAAAGGACAGAAGTAAATAGATTCTCCCAGATAAAGCAAAGCAGTTCAGACGTGAAGACGTCGAGGGTGCTAAAATGCGTGCGTGGGAGATTTTTGCACTCCCATGGGAAACATAAAACGTACGCGAGCTTAAAGCACAGAACGAGACCTGCATTTCAAACCGTTTCTATCAGAGGAATGCAACTCTCGTAGAATAACAATCCGTTCTGTAAAACCAAATGATAGAAATACCAACACTGTGGTGAATATATTCGCCAATGAGCTCGAAAGCTATGTATCTGTTATCAGGGTACAGAATAGGACACTGATGAGGATATACTTGTTGTTTAATTTGCAGTGACACCACTTAATTGTTACTATAATACATTGCATTTGCATAATATGATAGTACTACGTACATCCATGGATGATCCATAAATTTGTTAACCCATTCATGCTCCATAGATATGTGATAATGTGAATAATATAAAAAGATACAGATACAATATAACTGTATTTCCATATGTTTCTCCAGATCGTCAGTGGGGTAGATCTGGCGGTACGGTTTGCCACAACAGGCATGCTCGGGCATGAAGACGGTAAGAATAGTGCTAGGCATGAGAGGACACCGCACCCCCCCCCCCCCCATCCAAACATAACAATTCAAACAACTAAATCTCAGACTTAAACTACCACAGAAACATTCACACATACTAAACAGGTACTTCTTTCCCTGTATGTCCTTTGCAGATTGCGTTTCCCTGTCCCTGGTGCTGATTGTGTTTCCCTGCTAATGACAGATTTCCTAGTCCCCGGTGCTGTCTCTGTTCCCTGTCCTTGACTCTGAATGTGCCCCGCTGTCCTTGGTGCTGACTTCGTTTCCCTGTCCCTGGTACTGACAGTCTTCCCTGTCCCTAGTACTTACTGTGTCCCCTGCCCTTCTCTCTGAATGTGCCCCGTTGTCCTTTGAGCTGCTTGTGTTTCCATGTACCTGGTACTGACTGTGCTTTCCTATCCTTGGTGCTGACTTCGTTTCCCTGTCCCTGGTACTGACAGTTTTCCCCGTTCCTAGTGCTTACTGTGTTCCCTGCCCTTGACTCTGAATGTGCCCCGTTGTCCTTTGAGCTGACTTCGTTTCCCTGTCCCTGGTACTGACTGTGCTTTCCTGTCCTTGGTGCTGACTTCGTTTCCCTGTCCCTGGTACTGACAGTTTTCCCCGCCCCTAATGCTTACTGTGTTCCCTGTCCTTGACTCTGAATGTGTCCCGCTATCCTTGGTGCTGACTGTGTTTCCCTGTCCTTGGTGCTGACTTCGTTTCCCTGTCCCTGGTATAGACAGTTTTCCATGTTCCTAGTGCTTACTGTGTTCCCTGCCCTTGTCTCTGAATGTGCCTGATGTCCTTGGTTCTAACAGTGTTCCCCTGTCCTTGGTGCTAAATGTGTTTCCCTGTCCTTGGTGCTGACTTCGTTTCCCTGTCCCTGATACAGACAGTTTCCCTGTCCCTAGTGCTTACTGTGTTCCCTACCCTTGTCTCTGAATGTGCCTGATGTCCTTGGTTCTAACAGTGTTCCCCTGTCCTTGGTGCTGACTGTGTTTCCCTGTCCCTGGTATAGACAGTTTTCCCTGTCCCTAGTGCTTACTGTGTTCCCTGCCCTTGTCTCTGAATGTGCCCCGCTGTCCTTTGAGCTGCTTGTGTTTCACTGTCCTTGGTGCTGACCGTGTTTCCCTGCCCCTGGTATAGACAGTTTTTCCTGTCCCTAGTACTTACTGTGTTCCCTGTCCTTGTCTCTGAATGTGCCTGATGTCCTTGGTTCTAACAGTATTTCCCTGTCCTTGGTGCTGACTTCGTTTCCCTGTCTAACAGTGTTCCCCTGTTTCTGGTGTCGCCCCCCCTTCCCTGTCCCCAGTTTTGACAGTGTTACCCTATCCCCGAGTATGTTCCATGTCCCTTGTGATGAATGTGTTTACCTGTCGTTCTATGGGATAGGAAGCTAAGCATGATCAATGTACAGTTCTAAGAGAAAGACATAGATGTACATCATTCCATGGCTCGACTTAAAAATCATTCCCACCAGGGTAAATGACAAACCCGTATAAAACCACATCGGAAATTCTGGTTTGATCTGAACCACATTATGGTTGGTTTCCTGTCAGCTCGTTGGAAAAATGCCATATTGCCTACAAGTGGTCATTTTACTCTGTGTCAAGGACATTCATACATAAACACACACCATTCTTAACGTCATCGGAGAATCAAAGTCGCCCCGTGTTATACTCGTTCGGACACGTTCCGTGTTGTCCTGTCTTTTCTCTACATATTGGAACTATGAAGTTTTGTAAGAATGGTTTGATTTGAATGTATTCACTCTTAGATTATCACTGTGAGACTAGCAATTTAGTTGTAACTGCCATACTAGTGCTGCTGACACAATCAGAGCAACTGCCTTGGTTTAAACTTACGTTGATCTGTGAGCCCTTTAAAGTATCCAACATTTGGTCAACAAACCGATTTCTTGGAAGGTTACCCAAATCGTGGGGGGGGGGGGGGTCACGTCACACCAGATCATTTTATTACAGTCCTGGTGCATGTTGATTCACCACAGGAGATCAAAAGACATTCTTGTCGTTAATTGTGTAGTTTGGGCATGGGGAGGGCTAGTGCATGGGGAGGGCTAGTGCTATATTTTCCAACCATCGATGTGGGCGCTAATGTATCTATAAATCAATATACATAATAGTTGAAGATCAATCGAAAATTTGGGCATAATTTTGTTTGCCTGTTGGTTTTGAATCATTTCTACTGCTAATATCAAACCCTTAAAACTTGAAGATTAGCATTTAGGGCTGCATTTTCGTGACTTCATTCGATGCTATAGTGACTTATATGGCTTCAAAGATAGATATGTTAGGAATAAAGAAAATTTCCACCAACACAGATAAATCAACAAATATGTAAGTAGTGATAATTCTAAACCGTGACTAAGCTATAAGCTAAGCTAAGTTTGTTTGATATTCATTGACATGACAAGAAATAGTGGTGTCTTACGAAAGTTTTTACATCTTACAGCACTGGGTTCACCCGAAGAGGGCGGTGGAGGAACGAAACCATCACAGTGTTTACAGCAGAAGTCCCAAACTGATGAGAGAACAGATGATCAATGCCAGGGCGAGGCCTACATGGTGGAGGGTACGGGCAAGAGTTCATTCCGCATTATTCACGTTTTCTTTAGCCAGAAAAACTTTTAATACAACACTAACCTGTTTTCAATGATGTATTATGTAAAACAATTTACATTTTCTAGTTTGAAACACGCTTAGCTGGATTGAACATAAAAACACGATTCAGCAACCAAGTTTATAAAAAATATGTTGTCATTCTGCGTTTTCGTAGGAAATCTTTCATCACCCCCGCTCCCCAGATCATGAATACGAGGGGCGTTCAATAAGTAATAACTCTGACTCATTTCCCATAGCAGAAGATTAATAAAACTTGGCACAGTTATTAGTCTTTCTCTTCATAGGAACCACCCAGAGTTATGCATTTCTCCCATCGTT